>NC_048298.1:109284274-109536074 GCF_013100865.1 Trachemys scripta elegans | reverse complement strand
AAAAACAACAAAGAGTCTGGTGGCACCTTAAAGACTAACAGATTTATTTGGGCATAAGCTTTCGTGAGTAAAAACCTCACTTCTTCGGATGCATCCGAAGAAGTGAGGTTTTTACTCACGAAAGCTTATGCCCAAATAAATCTGTTAGTCTTTAAGGTGCCACCAGACTCTTTGTTGTTTTTGTAGATTATGGAGTTATTACTTACTTATCTAATAGATATAAATGATAAATTGTCTGATCCTGGCCCTGGCTTTTCCAGGCTCATTCTTTAGGAAACCCTCCTAAAGTGTTGGGTTTCAAACTCTTTAGTGTTTCCTTATGCTACCATGCTCACAAACATGTGAAGATACAAACAACAGTAAATGGCTGATAATCACACCATGAAATCAAGAACAGACTGTGAGAGTTCATAACTTTTTGTAAAATATTACTATTGTACAGATCATAGAAATAACCTGTGTCATGATTCTGTAAAATCTCTCTCTTCTCTAATTTTGTGAGCACTAAAATTTGCACAAAAATGTAGAAGGGAAGGGAATCACTTGGTTCCCATGACAAGAGATGGGGGTCATAAAGATTTGCGTTCCATGGGGACAACCAGAATCCTCTTGTACTGTGAATTTTTTAGGCATGTTTTTACACAGGGATACTTCTGAGCATGTAGTATAGAAACCCTGCAGAATAAGTAAAGGAATTTCTGGGTTGTAAAAAGTTAATTGCTTCAGAGTAGTGTATCCCAGGAATGTTGCACTTGTAAGAAGCCAGAGGGCTGAATATGGAAGGCTGAATCAGTTCTACATTTACTGATGAGACTCCAGCAATGCCCTCTGTTTGTAAGTCAGAGAAACATTAAAAAACAACACTCCCTGATCTGAATAAGTGACACTGCCTGGCCTGCTGCTGTATTGAGACACATGTGGTGCTTGTGATAGGATTGCCTTTCCATAAAAGTTTTTATTTCTTTAACTACTTAATTACTGCCAAATGTCCTGGATGTTTCTTGTATAACTCTACTGGCCTCCCTGTACTGTTCAAGCTCAGTTAGAAAACAAACTGTAAAACTCTCCTCTTGGGCCTCACTCCCTGAGTCAAGTACCAAACTGCCTGGATACCTAACTACCCAAATTAAAAGGTTTGTTGCAATTTAGTTTGATCCAGATGCTCAGAGTTACAGAGCCAGGCAAAATACCCTTGACAGAACAGCCTACGGGCAAAGATGGTGTGCACAGCTGAGCACATTTGGTGCCAGGTATACACAGATACAAATCTAATGTGTTGGATCAGAATCCCCCTCGCACCTTCCAGATAAACTCCAGAACCCCTTTGTGTACTGTGAATAGGCACTTTGGCAGCAGTGGGGGAATTACAGATTTTTAGGAATTGCTTCAGAATAGTGTATCAGTTTGAGCTTGAGGGTTTCTTCTCCCTGGAAACAACTTGCTCCCTTTTGCTAAGCACTTTTGTGAACAGTTCTTTGAATTTAAACTTTATGAAATGCTTTTTCTCTACCCTTTTCCCATTGTCCCTCTTACCTGGAAGCTAAAACTTGTCCTAGTTTTGTTTCCTCTCAGAGGAAAACAAATGTTCAGGTCCTTCATATGCAAAATATCCTCAGAGCAAAGAAGAAAGAACATACTTCTAATCTCGTAAAATTACCAATTTCAAACTTCCCTCTTTTTTTTAGTTACTATTACAGTTCGTGCCGGGCTGTGCTGGTGATCACTGATGATACTGATTCTGCTGTTACTACACAATCACTCTGTGTTCTCCACTGTCTTGGCATGGTTTGACCGCTCTGCACCTTTTCATCACTTACTCTTTTATCATTTTTGTCATCTTTTTAATTTGATTTTTTCTTTCCTCGCTTCCCTGCTGTTTTGTCCCCCCCATCTGGTAGAAGTATATAAAGATGTACACAGGCGGAGTGAGCTCATTGGCTGAGCAGATAGCCAATCAGCTTCAAAGGAAAGAACAGCCTAAAACCCTTCTAGACAAGAAGGAACTGGTAAGAGAATGATGTACAGAAGATGATACGTGTTTGTGATTAGAAGTTCTGTAGATCTGTAGTGATTTGAATCTTTAGTTGTCTTGAAAGAAGCTGGTAATACTTTGTAATAACTTTATAGTTGGACTTCATTTTCTTCCCCAGACCTCACTCTGTTTTCCTTGCAAAATCTGTCTTAATCTACTGCCAACATCCTTGGACTGGGGATACTAAGTTGAGACACTGAGAAGTCCTGACTCTCAAATGCATAGAGCTGTGTTTGATCCAATCAGGCTACTTCTGGATTGCTGTGTCCCTGGAGAAAACTTCTTTCTTCACAAGTCTCAGGGAGACTGAAATGTAGGGCTAAGAGGTTGCTTGAGGGATTACTGATGTTTCTGGCAGTTGGTGTGTTGAGCTGCAGTTTGAAAATCTTGGTTTCAAGACTAGCCTCCATCTCTTGCAATTGAATAAAGGCAGGGTTAGGAGCATTCCAGAAGTAACCCTCCCAGCTGACTTAGGGAGGATGTCCATCTTACGCCTCCAGGGCAGCATTAATACCCCTCGTGAGACAGTTAGCTCTCCTATCCAAGGAGCTGGAAGCTGTAATTTACTCCTGATTTATATAGCTGTAGGGACTGAAACCCAGGCCTTTCTCTGTGAACTTGAAGGTTAGTTATTGTCTCTAGGTGGCAGTTGTCTGCTTGGTGCCCTGGGTAGGGCTGAGCAGAGTCACAGAATGGTCCCTTCCAGATGCTCAGTATCCACAGATAGAAAAGGTGACCTGGCTTGGGAGGATTGCACACAGATAACACTGGTCCTGCCTTATTTCTGCCCAGGGCTCACTCAAGAAGGAGTTCCCCCAGAATTTGGGAGGCAGTGATGTCTGTTACTTCTGCCGCAAGCGGGTCTACGTGATGGAAAGGCTGAGTGCTGAAGGCAAGTTCTTCCACCGCAGCTGCTTCAAGTGCGAATACTGCGCCACCACCCTGCGCTTATCATGTTACGCCTACGACATTGAAGATGGTAAGAGAAATTACCTGTCGTCTTCCTCATACACCCAAAACGCACTCTCACTGTATCTGGGGCATTGCCTCAAGATCTCAGCCCTGGCTTCACTTTACAAATATTGGTGGGTGAGGAGCAGTAAGGCTCTCTAGAGCTAAGATCAAAGTGTAGTATCTTCCCCAAATACCACCTCTCATTTAAACTAGTAAGACTATATGGGACTGTATCCTTATGGCCAGCTCTTGAAAACAACAAAAGAGCTGAACTATTAGCAAAATATGTAATTTATCATTTAAAAAATAGCTCCTGAAATGGAGAGGGGCCTGAGTGATGCATTTTCCCTTTAAAAAGGTGTGTAAGGATGATCCTGAATAGTATAGATCCTTGAGCCTTTCTTCAGTTCCGGGAAAGTAGGAGTCTTCTTAAGCCAGAGCTTTAAAACACTTAGGTGAGTAAAACATGATAGGGACAAATGCAAATTGCTTTCTGCCAGGGGAATCAGAACTCAACAAGTAAAAATTCTTCCAAAGTTAATAAAATAAGAGATTTATAACCAATGGATATAATATTAGCTTTTCATAGACTGACTGAGGGTGTCCTATTTATAGATGAAACTAGCTGAATGGGGAAACAAAGAGTTGGAATAAATGACCAATTAGCTGTCTAGAGCGAGATTTGTTAAAAGTGGTGACCGAGGGAACAGTACTGGGTCTGGTGTTTTGTATGTGACGGACCTGTAAGCGAGGTGGCAAAACTTACTGATGAGTTAGTTTAGGTGAGTCAGAGTAGTGTGGATTATGAGGAGCTCCAGAAGCGGGGGAAAAGGCATAAAAAAACTTAGAGGTGGGTGGGGGAGTGCAGTATAGGATTCTATGCAAAGTGTGATGGCATATTAGGCTTATTTAAGAAGACAAAATAACAGCAGTGAATGGCTTATAAAAGACCAGTCAGGAACTCAGTCAGTCCCTTTCATACAAGAGCAAAACAAAAATGGTAAACTGAAACAACATATAATGAAGCTGTGAATACACTACTGCAGCATGTCAGGAGATAAATATCTTAGCAAATTTCAGAAACTGATTAGACACATAATGTGGATGACCGAGAAAAGTATCAATAAATTCACTGGCTAGGATAAACACCACAAGGGTATCAAACTCAAGTTTCACAGGCAATATATAATTGAAATAACATATATGTTGTTGATAGATCCTATAGCAACCAACAATAACAAACTCTCTCAATCACTAGGGGGTGAAAGGGAAGGGGAAATCTCAGAACCATCACCAAACCAGCCTCCCAGTAAGACACAGATGGGCCTTTACAATGTGCCCTCAAGGACAACAAACTTGGGCTGTCAGACGCAAAGGACCAGTGGTAGCTTTGAATGCCACATATACAGGAAATAGCAGCAACCTTCTTAGTACTCAAAGATTGGGGCCTGGGGGAGGACCATTCTTGGACACTGTTGGTAGCCTGGACATTCAGAAGCAGCTGATTATCCAATAGAATCCTCTGCTTGTAAGTCTGGGTACCAATAAACTAGGATCCTTCCTCAGTTGCAAGGGCAGAAATAGTTTCTACCATCTGCTCTAGTTGTTCCCCCTGCCAGCAAGCATTTACTCTGTCTTCTGCCAGCAATCATCCAAGTACCAGTCTGTGCCAAATGATCACTTCATCGTGGTCTGATGGCTGAGGCTTTACCATACTGATAGCACTGAAATCCAAGCTACATTGCTTCCCTAACAGCTTTTCGTGTATATTGAGCAGTAGTGTCCAAATAGAACTCTATGGTACTCCACAGAATCTTAGAAACGTAGGGCAGGAGGGGAGCTCAAAAGATTATCTAGTCCACACTCTGCCCCAGCATTGAGGCAGGATTAAGTATACCTAGACCATCCTGGTCAGGTGTTTGTCTACCCTCTTCTTGAAAACCTCCAACAATAGGGTTCCGTATCTTCCCTAGGTAACCTGTTCTAGTACTTGACTAGCCTAATAGTTAGAAAGTTTTTCCTAATATCTAACCTAAATCTTCCTTGCTGCAAACTAAGCTGATTTGTCTTGTCCTACCCTTGGTGCACAATTAGAGCTATTGACCACTGTCCTCTGTATAAAAGCCCTTGACACATCTGAAGACTGTTATCAGGTTCCCTCCCTTCCCATCTCCCAGCCTTCTCTTGTCTAGACTAAACATGCCCAGTTCATCCAACCTTTCCTTTCTGAATCCCAGAGAGCAACCTGGCCATCACTCAAGCAGAGAAGACTTTACAGTGGAGAGGGCAGGACTGGGTTAGTAGAGGGGGCTACATGTTTGGATTGAGGTGCTCTTACCGAGGAGGAGCCGAACTAATAAAACAGCCGAAATCACATTGCAGGGTTGAGGTCAATTAGCAGAGTTGTGTTGGAATAGCAGAGGAATCTACAGTGCATTTCAGGGCAGCTGTGCAGTGACAGAGCTGCATGGAAAGCTCACGCAGCACCACCACTCTGACCTGATACTAGTGTTTGTATTGGAGTAGCACCTCAAGGCCAGGGTACCATTTCCCCAGCACTGTCCCAATAAGAGTAAAAGGTAACTAGGTCTGTACTCAGCTGGGCTTCTAGTTGTGGCACTCGACTGGGTCCTGTGAAGCCTGTTGATTGGGGAAATGAGATTTAAGTAGAATATCTTTTTTTGGAAGACGTCTCGGTATATTATCATACATAGTCCCTTCAGAGTTAACACCCATTTCCTCCCTCATTCCTCTGATAGTTGTATTCATTCTTGATTTTCCCAAAAATGCGGCTGCCAGCTTTTCATGTGATGATGTCTTTGTTCTTCACACACTGCCGCATTGTTAGTGTGTGATACCACGGAGGCCTCAGCTCTGCTTTGGTGGCTGATTGGATCTCGGTTAAATGGTTGTCAGGCATCCAATGGAATAGGCACTGTTTAGGGAGGGGGAGAGGAGGACTTGAGTTAAAACTTCAGAGTGTTTGTCTCCAAGCATAGTGAGGGGGCAGGGGCGGGCACAGGAAGTGGAGAGATAGCAAAGTAAATCTCACTGAGGTAGAGTGTTTATATTGTGTAGACTTAGCTGCTGTGTTCTCACTGTTACTCCTCTCTCCCCCTTTTATTCTGACTGCAGGTAAATTCTACTGTAAACCTCACTACTGTTACCGACTCTCTGGTTATGCTCAAAGGAAGAGACCAGCAGTGGGTCCTCTGTCAGGAAAGGTAACTTTTTATTGTAATCTGAATTGTTGGGTGTAATGGGTTTTGATCCCTGCTATTGGAAAAATGTGTCTTTGCAGAGGGTAGAAGAATCGTAATGAATCACATTGTGTTTAAATGTCATGAAGTCTTGCCTCTTTGTAAAGTGGTAAATTCAAGAGCAATCTGTGTTGTAATTATCAATCTCTTATGCTTTTGTGGGTCTCATTAAGAAAGAAAACCTCACCCCACACAGTCTAGGGTTTGATGGTAGTTTCTTTTTGAACTAAAATAATTACTGAAGCCTGCAAACACCACAAGAACTAGAATGACAAAGTTGACAGCCTTTCTGTCAATGATTTTCATTTCTCTTCAGGAAATGCAGTCCCATCTCTGTGGCTAGGATTTGAGCCAAACCCACTCGCATAGGCCAAAATTGAGCTCTTCCTTAGGAAGATTTGTCTTGCATTAATAGGAACCTATTGCTAGAAAGGAACCGTTTTACCTCACTTAATACTAACAGGTAGAATCATGCTTGGAAAAGAGGGCCAGGTCGTACTGTGTAGTTCAGAAAGGGCTTCCTCCTTTACTCCCTGCACCCCATAAAGCATCAGTTGGGCATATTTTCTGTCCCTGTTTCACTTTGAGTCTCTCTTCCTACACTCTCTTTGGGAAATTACATTATAATCCTGAGCAGCGTTACCTTCTCAAATCCTATTAAGTTTGCTTTCAGCTCTCTGCTACCTGCTCAAAGCTGGACCCTCTTATATGTGGAGCTTTTGTTTTCTGTAGTAAGTGTTATCTCCCTCTCCCCTGTGCCCTACCTTTACCATAGCAAGTTAATGCTGTGCTTCCTTCGCCCTGTGCAGGGGAAGGATAGAGGCCCATTGCTGCCCTGCTTCCTTCGGAAATTGAAGGGCAAAAATGAGTTGTTGTAACTCCTGTGAGCAAGGTGTAGAAATGTCACCTCTTTGGCTTTCTTAGATGCACAAACTGATCTTCAGAACATAAATAATCAGATGACGATGCACTAGTTGGGCCCGACTCCTGAGTGTCGTGTCCAGACGCTGCCTAACCCATAAATAATCAAATGCTGCTGTTCGAGCGGTGGTTGGGCAATGTTCAGTGTTAAAAAACACACTGCTCCAAATTAAAAGTAAATGTTTCCAAGGGGTTTCCAATTTCTTCTTTGATTGGTTTTTTTTCCTTTCCCTCATTTCACAGGACAACAAAGGATCCCTGCAGGAAGCCATGGCAGCTGAAGCAAGTGGACGGGCAAATTCCATAGCCATTTCGGCAGAGAGGACTCCAGGTAGCTCCGCTTCATTCTTTGGCAGGGTGGTGAAGTACTCTCTCAGCCTCTTTGACAAAGTTAGGGTGGCAAGCCAGCGCCTGCAAAGCACAGTTTCTTCGGTCGGGCGCCAGGTAGCCCAAAATCCTTTGGACTCGTTTTTCATGTGTCAGCTGATGGCTTTTGGGGTTCCCTTTCTCTATGTCCAGTCAGAGGTTCTTGTGCAAATCCTGGGGGAGTTTTATCGGCAGCCTGCTGACCAGTAAGATTTTAACATGACCCGACTTTGTAAGCTGTATAATTTGTGTGAATTTGGGGTATTCTTTTGTGTGGTGGCTTTGGGGCCTGGACTCTGTTTTTCAAGGGCATTGTCTAAAATCATTCTAGGTGAACACAGATACTCAGTTCAGGATTTCCTTGGAATGAGCCCAAATAAAAAGGCTTGATCTGTGAAGTCTGCACTTTAGCGTTAATAGAACTGAAGGTCTCTCTGGACTACAATAACTCATAGACTGGATTTCTGTGTTCACCTGATTTCTGGATATAGTGCCCATCCTCCCAAGCTTCTCATTAACCTGGTATCGGAATTTAAAAAAAAAAAACCTGTTGCTCTCTTTGGACTGTGGCTACTTAAGAATTCTTGGTGTCTTCTGCAACTAAAGGAAACCAGTTCCTTAAACTCTTGAACTCCTTGGTGCTGGCAGATCCTGGTGCTCTCCCCTCATTGTCAGAACATGTGCTGCTCTTGGCAAGTTGTTTTGGGAATTGGGTTATTACAGCATGTGTCGTATTGCTACGGATAGTCTGCTCTATCTGAAAGCTCTAATTCCTTCTAACTTGGGGGAAATGTTCTGTTTGTGCCACAGACTCTCATCTGGCCCAGCTCCTCAATTGTCTTTACTGAAAACTGCAATTTAGTGGAAAAGGAAAAGGTGAGATGGGGGCAAGAGGGAAAAGAGTTGGTTTCTAGTGTATGGGCCCTGAATACTGTGGATAAACTAAAACAATTGCTTTTAGGGGAGCGAAAATATTAAATAGACACACTTTATGTAGCAAAATGTCCCCAGATTACAGTACTAGCTTTAAAAGATCTTAAAGGATATAGTCGGCTTAAATCATGCTTTTGTTAGAATTTTTTTAAATTATTCATATTATTTATTATTTATTACAATGTAAGATAATTGTAAGTGATTAGAGAATTCTTTTTTCAGTTTTACTTTGTGCATTTGGCAGCGCTTTGTATGTAGTTAGTTTCACAGTTTTCTCCTCCATTTGTATGGGTTTTCTGTGCAGCAAAATGGAGGGGAGAGAAATTTTAAGGAGACTGTCATTGTAAAATCTGAAAAGTTGGCCTCGTGTCTTTGGCAGGTGTAGTACCTTAAACTATTTTCATCTGTTTTTATTGAGTGAATTGAAGTTGCCTTCCCTTTAAGAATCAGATCTTTCTTTAAAAACAGGGAGAATTTTTAGAAGAGACTTAACTTTTAAGATGAACGGAAAACACTGGCTATTTCTTAGATCTTTACTGTTCAACAAATGCTGGTGGAGAGATAAGTGATGAGGGTAGATGATAGGCCATGGTTTGCTATACAGG
Source organism: Trachemys scripta elegans (assembly GCF_013100865.1). Classification (NCBI taxonomy): domain Eukaryota; kingdom Metazoa; phylum Chordata; order Testudines; family Emydidae; genus Trachemys; species Trachemys scripta. The sequence goes on along the minus strand of NC_048298.1, from coordinate 109,527,003 downwards.
TATGGCCAAATAAATAAATATCTGCTGCTATTGTTATGTGACTGTACGTGACCCTGTGGATAGATCTGTGATCCATCTGCATGGGAGAGGAATCGAACAGAGCAGACATTATTTTCTTTAACAGCCTGCTTCTGTTTGCCTCAGCAGAAGTGGAATTCCATAACGTTTTTTGGAACACTGGCCCTTGCAAGGGATGTTACATGAGGCAGTATGCACTCGTATACAGCACCAAATATAGTAGAGCTGCTGCTTATATTATTAAAATACCCACTGGAATCGCCCACAGGGTAGTATAGTGCATTGCATACTCAGCTGTGTGCATGGCAGAGAGAGGTTTAACGGTAAGGAGGCGGGCAGTGCTTTACCTCCTATGCTGGAGTCTCCCTTTTCAGCTGAGATTTCACATCTCCCCAGCCTCTTTGTAGGAAGTCTTAAGTGTGTCTTAAAACTACTGGCAATCATGAGAAGTGGGATAGAACAGGGGAGATATTGGCTCAAAAGCAGTGTGCATGAGAAGCTTGCTGAAGCTTCATTAATTGCAGGTCAGTTCTCACTTAGCCAGCGCAGCAATATAACTGTTGTCTGCCTTGTAACCACCTGCCTTTGGATCCTGTTCTGCTGGTTGGGTCAGGAAGTATATGGCTCGTGTTTACAGTTCTTTGTGCGTTTAAAAAGAGAGGTAGGTTGCGGGGAGGATTCGGGCGAACTTTAAACTACTGGGATTGGTAATGCAGTGAAAGCATGTGATTCTATTCCTGGAAAATCCTAGGGAGGCACATCTCCATTTGATGGATTCCTGACTTTGACCTAGAAATGCCCTCTACATGCTTAGCTGTAATTTATTAAATTGTGCTAATTAGAGAATATTGCTAGACAGTGTACACTGTAGAATAGACCAATACCTTAAACACGAACCTGTCTGAATTGGAGCAGGGAGCTGTTTCCAAGTCTCTACTTCTCCTGGCTGATGGACTTGCTACTGTTAGCTCTATATCTTCTAAGAACGTTTGACTCCCTTTGGGCCAAACACCACCAAATGCAACCTGCATTAACAGTTGCAAATTCTGTGAAAGATGAACCAGCTTCAGTGATGGCGTAGGCTGCATGTGGAATGTAAACTGGTTGGAAAATCAGCATAAGTAGCAAAGAAGTGCTCCTATGCAAAATGAGTGTAACTTAGATGATGATGGAAAAGATGTGTGCTATGCAAGGCAAGTAACAGAAAGATGCAGCATAAAGCAGCCCCATCTCATTCTTAATTTATGCAGGCACCATCCCCAACACTGCTAGGGTCAAAAATCAGTGCAGGTGTAAGCAGGCAAAGCTTCTGTTCAGTGGACATTACAACAACTTATGCTAGGTCTGATGTTTGCTTCCCACCGAATACCAAATGGGTGTAAATTACACATTTACACTCCCATGTTCTAACCCATTCACACTTGGCATCTACTTCACACCACCAGTGAGTCTGGCACTTTGTTTCTTAGCCAACTTGGGTGGAAACTTAAAGGACCTCCAAACATTGAACGCTATTCAGCAGGTTCAGTCAGCTGAGTTGTGGTGAGGTCACACTAAGCACTTTCACATGGGATGTTATTAACCTGATCTACATGTGTTACCTTTGCTAAATGCATCACAATGCAGCCACTTTCTAGTTGACATTAAATGCGGATAATCTTATCCCTTGGGCTGTAATGACTGTAGTTTTAGGGACAATCTCACACCCAAGCCGAGGTTTCCAGCAATAAGTTAGAATCACAGTTCTGTTGAGGGTTATGTCTGATTTGCCAAGGAGCCTGTGTGCACACCAGGAGGGCTCTAAGCGGGGAATTTCAGAGAAGTTTATGCAAATTGGCTATGGAGGCACAGTTATCGCTTCAATGGGGAAAATAGTAGTGGGCTTTTGGGCAGCTGATTCCATTCTTTCCCAATAAACAGGACTCTCTTGTGAAGGAAGGGTGGGGAAAGCTACAACTGTGCTTTTGGTGCTGAACTCTGGCATGCTTGTGGTAGACTCTGTAAGCCTTCTCTGTACTGTCTGCTTGTTTGTGTCTCTCTCTTTTCTGCATTTGCCTTTGTGCCAAAGTAGCTGCTTTTGCCAAATAATAATAATAATAAAAAACCCAACAACCCTGCTTTTCAACTGTCTCTCTTCCTTTGATAATCTGTAACTGTTGTCTCTTTTGGATTTTTTTGAATATGATTTACAGTATTTTTATATGGTTTTTAATATGCTTTTAATATACAAGTGCTGTTTTTGTGTTTTGTTCTAAAGATCTATAAGAACTTATCTCTGAACTTTTAGCACTTCCCTGACAGGTGGACTTGGAACAGTCTCTTTCAATGCATAGCTCATAATAATGCTTGACTTCGGGCAGGTAAAATGTTTCTTCCCCGGGACAAGCACTTCCCTATTGGTAATCTGCTTCCTTCCCCACTCACAATGGAAGGTTCAGAAGGGAAACAAGCTCATCTTACCCAGTAGACATACAGCACTAGATGGCAGGTAGCATGATCTTTGAGATAGTTGCCTGGCTAGTGAAGCGTGTCCTTCATAAGCCAGTGAAAGATCCCTGCAGAGGTATTTGGTCACTAAATACAAACAATAGTGAGCGGAATCCAGAAAGCGATAGGGAAGGAAGAGATCAGGGCTCCTACCACGTAGGCCTCTGAATATACAGTGTATATAACAATAGGGGTGCAATAATGAAGGCAGGAAGCCCACTCATGTACATCCCACAGATGTGTACAGTAAGTAGAGTCCAAAGTGTGATTCCCTCAACTATCCATCTCTTATATGTGTAGTCTACTGTATATAACAAAGTTTAGCTTACCTATGGAATGTTCTTTTGATGGCTACAGAGGAGAGAGGGTGGCTGCTTCTTGTAACGCACATGCCCATTAATGTGGACCACATTTTCAAAGAGGCCCCAACTGACCATCTATGTAGTATGTCCAGTTCTGCATGGTTCCTTGTGAACACCTACAACAGAACTTACGCACAAACTTTCTTGTATCAGCAAACAATGCACAAATGGGGAATTGTATGTATATACACATCCAAGTGGACTTTATGCATATAAATGTTGTCACGTGTGACTGGGCCTAAATTGTGCGTGCATTACTTGTGAATACAGTTCATACACACAATCCCATTTGCGCATGTAGATGAACCTATCTGCACAGAACCCTTCATTTGTGTGTATGATTCTATACCATTATGAATAGAGGCAGTGTTTTAAAAGTGTGTCCCTCTGTCTTAAACATTCAACTTAAGATTTGACTACACCTGCTGAAGTAATCTTGTGGTGTAGTGTTTTGTACTTGTTGCTTGCATTTTATACCAGCCACCCTGAAGCACTCCTATTCCTAAACCAATAAAACCAAAAAGGTCCATATTTTAGAATTCAGTCTGAAAATTAATGTACCAGACTCTGATCAGACACAGATGGGAAAAAGGAACTTAAACTTCTGCTGTGCTTTGGAAACCTTCACTGGAGTTGGAAGGAATAGTAGTATTCTGCATTCATGATACATTATACTGAACCTTTCCATAGCTGATCTATAACCGCTCTCCAAAGAGAGCTCATCTGCTGCTCTTCAAACTGGGAGTTTTAAAATATAGATTTGAGAGTAATTCCCTGTGTTTCTCTAAACCTAAAAGAGGGTCTGAATTGAAGAGTTAGGACCAAGTCCCTGCCCAACGAATCAACTTGTTCCATTGTGGAGTCTGGAAGCCCTCTGAGTTGGAATGTATGTTAACCTGTTCCCAGTCCATCCTGTTCTTCAGTGTTCTTATCAGGATTCCATGGAGGGAGAATGTGGAGGGAACTGCAGGTTCAAGTGCAGGAAAATCTGGAAAGGGGAAAGCTGAAGTGTGGGATTGCGTCTCTCAGATGCGTTGAAAGGCAGCTAACCCAACAGTTGCTGTACTGTTGCCATGTGAAAGAGCCTAAAAAGCTTTTGGGGATAAGGCAAAATATGCAGCAATGGTCCTGGTACCTTATATCCCAACAGGATCCTGCTGAGAACACTTTGGGGAGAAGCAGGGCTCCCAGCTCTTCCTTCACCTTTCAGACCTGTAGACTTGTTCCACTGAATTACTTGTTTGTTTTGTGTGTGTATTTTCTGAAGGATGATGTGAATTTTTCTGGGCACTTTCAGAAGCTACATGAAATGTTTTCCATGACATTAGAAAAAGACCGGTTAAATCTGTATAAAAGAGAAGTTGCTGCTTTTTCATTACCTGGGATGATTTAAGTTTCTGCCCTTTGAAAAGCAGAATCTGATAAGTGACTATCTCCTAGGGGTTAGGTTTGGCTCAGGGAGAAACAGGAGTTTATATGAAACAAACTTTTTGATGGAAAACAGACAAGGAAGATGATCAGTGCTCAGAAAGGCTTCACATCTCCACTTGTAGCCTTTTAAACTTTTTCATATTTTAACCTGGTTTTGTTTGTTTGTTTGGGGGTGGGGGTGTGTGTCTTTTTTAAATTATGTAACATTTGGTTTTCCTGTTGCTGTGAAATGGATACACTATTTGTTCAAATGTTACCCTCTTGTTCAAGGGAATAAATTCCAAGCACTCTCCAGGTTTCCGAGTTTTTCTTTTCTACCCCATTTTTACTTCTGTTGGTTTGAGGGAAGGAATGGTGTGGGTGACCAGGGTTGGGGGGAGACTAGAATTGCATGATGATATTTCCAACCTATCTAGTGGACTAGGAAATATTCTTCCCAGAGAAGTGGTGGGAGAGCCCCATCACATGTACCATCTAACATTGGAAAGTACTAGAGAGAAATCTAGAGGGCAATTCTGCACCAGGAGGAGAAGGGTTAGCAGCTTTTATCTCTCTAATTTCTGATTCTGTGCTCATGTTCCTGACTCTTCACTGTGCATCTCTAATAAAGGGCATGGTGGGCGGTGGGGAGGGGTTAATATATTTCTGTGGGGAAATTGTCTTAAGGTATGTCTACACTGCTATCAGAGGTGTGACTACAGCAGATGTAGATGTACCCGAGCTACCTTTGATGGAGCTAGCTTCAAAAATAATAGCGGCAAAGCTGTGGCAACTTGAGCGACAGCGTAGCTTGTAGAAGCCCACCCGGGACCCTGGGTCTGTACTTGAGCAGCTAGCCTGTGCTCCCAGCTGTGCGGCTGCGGCTTCACTGCTGTAGTTGTTGGAGCTAGCTCCATCAAAGCTAGCTCGGGTTCCTCTACACCTGCTGCACTTACACTTCTGATTGCAGGGTAGAAATACCCAAAGTTGCTGGGACTAAGGATTGACCTGCTTTGGCAGTGGTCTGCTTTGGATAAACTCATTGTAAATGCTGTTGATTCAACTGTCAGTGGCAGTGGGGAATTTTCATAGGGCGTTACTAATGGCCAACATTACTTGCCACTCACTGTGAACAAATTAATAAAATCGTTATTTGGGGTGGGAGAAGGAACACAAGCATAGAAGTGAGATGCCAATCTGTTGTAACACGTTGGTAGACTACACCAGACACAGGGTTTGAGTAACTGGGTGATGCTCTCCTGCTGTAACAAGGATCCATTGAAGAAAATACCTGTTTACAATTCCTGAGGTGAGATTTTTTTCAAAGGACCTAACTGTCAAAACAGGTCAATATTTAGACTTAAGCCTTCACTGTGTCCTTATATGAATCCCTTTTCCTCTTCCCTAAAACACTTTTCAAGTGAAGTCACACTTTAATGTGGTGTTGTCGCCAGTGGTATCTTTTTCTTCTCCTCACATCTTTCTTCCTCCCCAAAACGGCTGTGTGGTGTCCTGACTGTCATCAAGGCAGTGAACTGGAATATAGTGCCAAGGTCTATTTTGCTGCTCTCAACCATGTAGGGGATTAGTCTATGTTAAGAAGCTCATCTGTTTCCCCTCCTTGCATGCATCTTACTGCTTCATTGGCAACTGAAGGCAGATATCAGCAGATGGTCTTTGGGATCTGATTGTGTAGGGCACGTCTTGTCTGCTGTGTTAATGTTGGCCAGGAGAGTTCCCTTAACTGCCAGACTGTAAACAGAATATGAAAATCTGCCTCTGTTATCTGTGGGGTTTCTCTCTATTAGGGAAGGGGAACATATGCACTCCAGCTTTTAAAATATTGCTTTTTTATGTCCTCTAACAATCATACAAAAACCCAGTGTTGACACACATACATTGATGTGGTCGGAAGTGAATACAAGTCCAACTTACTACAGAGCAACCAGATTCCTGGGACTTGTCCAGGACCCTTCCCAGTTATGTGGGTTCTCCCTTCTCCAGAAACGGGGCGGTATCTGTTAAAGCTATTTGTTTCATTCTTCTGCAGTTTTGTCCTTTGACTCTCTGCTCATCAGCTGTGCTTACCCATGGGACTGTTCCCCCAAAGATTTTGACCTGTTCTGAAGCTCACTATCTCTTTCTCCATCTCCTATTGTAATACTGGATATCATTCAAGAGACCTCTTTAGAAGGCAGGGCCTCAGGGAGGGAGACACTGAACTGGGTCCTGTGTTCTGAAAATGAACCATGGGTATTTAGGGTAAAACATTATGTGCTGCTCCATGTAGTATGGGTGCCACATTGAAGCACAAATGGAACAACAACCCTGTGTTCTGCAGCAGCGAAGAGGTTAATTGAACAGCAATTTTATCCCTCACATTCTGCTCTCTAGGGATCAAACACTTGCTTCCAAGATTCAAAACCAGCCTTGGTTGATCTGGTCCCCATCACAAATTCAGTCAAACTCCCTCTCTGGTGCAAAGGGACAAATTATTTTAATCTAAAACCTAGAGGAACATCTGTTTGTGTTATGGGATAAGTCCCAGTGACTGTCACCTCATTCTCTGTGAAATGCTCACAGATCTCACGCACTTTCTCCACGGGTTGCCACTATGCTTTTTCTTTATTATAATTTTCTTCATGCTGCTGCTGTCTTAGTGCACAATGAGAGTTTTGCTCTAAATTCTGCCATGGTAGAGAAGTGGGCAGCACTTCCAGGGCGCATTTGCCCTCCCACAAATTCCACCCCTTGTTTGGGGCCCCTCATTTTTTATACATGAAGCAAAAGCTCTCCCTCTGCACCAACTCGCCTTTCCCTCCCCGCGGCAGCCTCCCCACAGCCAGGTGTATGTAATTTTAAATATTTATTAACATACTTAGAAAAAAGAGTGCAGAGGAAATTGTATGCATTTTAATTAAAGCCCCAAAGTTCATACTACATCAAATAGAATATTTTTAAAAAAGTGTGTTCTACACATGAATCTGGCAGTGTGAGAATGAGGAAAGACAATGAAACAGTTGGGCCTAGAAATGATCTTGCAGGGTGTACAAACATCTTTGATGGGACAACCAGTCCTATAAAGAGAACAAGTTGACCTTCAGAATGTGCTGGTCGCAAAACTTGGCACTTGTCGACTTGACCCTCCATAGCAGCTTGTACTTTAAAGAACTTTATAAAAGTTAGTTAAGACTAAGCAGGTAAAATATTATCTTCATTTTACAGATGAGGAAAGTGAGTCACCACACAGTTAACCGTCTTAGCAAAGGTCCCTGGGTAAGTCCGTGGCAGAATCAGCACTAAAACAGGGAAGCCTCCAATGCTCTAATTACGCCATGTTTCCTCTGCTCCATGAATTACTGGTCATGGAGTAGCCACCCCATGCAATACACTCCAGAGAAGATAATTTGTAGTTTTAGTCACTTGCTGAAGTTAGCAACATGGATGAGATTAGGTGACAGTAGCTTCCACTCAAGGTGTTTGTGTTGACACTGGGGGAGAGCCTTGTTAAGCAGCAAAAACAACGAGGAGTCCTTATGGCACCTTAGAGACTAACACATTTATTTGGGCATAAGCTTTCGTGGGCTTAAACCCACTTCATCAGATGCATGGAGTGAAAAATACAGTAAGCAGTATATATATAGAGCACATGAAAAGATGGGAGTTGCCTTACCAATAGGGGGGTCAGTGCTAACGAGGCCAATTCAATTAAGGTGGAAGTGGCCTATTCTCAACAGTTGACAAGAGGGGGTGAATATCAAGAGAGGGAAAATTACTTTTTGTAGTGACCCATCCACTCCCAGTCTTTATTCAGGCCTAATTTGATGGTGTCCAGTTTGCAAATTAATTCCAGTTCTGCAGTTTCTCGTTGAAATCTGTTTTTGAAGTCTTTTTGTTGAAGAACTGCCACTTTTAAGTCTGTTTATTGAGTGTGAAGGGAGATTGAAGTGCTCTTCTACTGGTTTTTGAATGTTACAATTCTTGATGTCTGATTTGTGTCCATTTATTCTTTATGCTCCTCTGCTATGTATATTGGCCAAACCGGACAGTCTCTACGCAAAAGATCCATAGTGTGCTTTTGTGGCATTGACTGCCTGAGGCTGATTCACTCCAGAAGCGAACTTAACAAAGGTTTAGCTTCATTACAAACAGGGACCATAGTAAGGCCAAATTTTCAAAACTGGATGCATAAAATTAGACTTTGAAATCCCTATTTAGAAACCTAAGTACAGTGGTGTGGCTTTCCACTGTACTGAGCCATCCACAAATCCCACTGACATCAGTGGGAGCTAGAGGTGCTCGAAACTTTTGGAAAATTAGCCATCTTGACTTGAGCTTAAATAGGGATTTAGAAGCCTAACTTCAGGCACCCAGGTTTGAAAGGTTTGACATGTCCTTAGGAAGACAATTTCCATCATGTGTCCCAAAATGCTTATTTTGAGAGTTCTCACTTGCTCCACTAGCTAAATGCTGGCTAGTAATACCTTTGTCAAGAAAAAGACATTGACCTAAATCATTTCCTTTGCTTTGAACATGGCGAAAAGCGTACAAGCTGTTTCAGATCTCAGTCAAACCAGATATGGCAGAGAATAAAATAACTGTGCTCTATGAGTTGGGTTTTCAGCTGTAGTGCTATACCCTCTTCTCCAGTGTCCAATAACAGTGATGAGAAAAGATGAAACGAGACATCTTTTCATGATTAAAAAAAAGGGAGGTGTGGAACCTCTTGAATATAAATATATATGCTCATCAAGTATAAATGTACCTGCCCTGTGAACTCATTGAAACAACCAAGATGCCTTTATCAACTTGCAAACATATTGCAGTGCTCCAGGAATAGCAGCATAAAAAGAAGAGGAACATCAAGATACTGAATGTAATGTGGAAAGTTTCAAAACAATTTCCAAAGCCAAATAAGTGAACAATATGCCACATAGCACAATCAAGAGAAGTGACTTGAAGGGTGAGAGGAAGGAGGGAATGGAGACCACATAGTCACAGGTGGCTTTTGCTTCCGCTATTGTGGGGAGAGTGTATAAAGAAGAAAAACTACTCAGCCCCTTTTCCCAGTTCCCTGCAGACACCTGTATTGTTAAAACTGCAGTGTAGCAGCTAGTCAGCTGCAGGTATCATCACGTGATGGTAGCTAAACAAAATGGACAGTATAGAATCATCAACAGGGATATGATTTCACGGAGGTCACGGATTCTGTGACTTTACTGGACCTCTGTGACTTCTTGAGCTTCAGCTGTGCCCGGAGCCAGGGCTGTGCACCCCTCTACCCCGAGGCCAGAGCTGTGCAACCTTTTGCCCCTGCAGCTGACCTCTCCCTTGGCCCTCCCTCCCTCCCCAATTATTTTTAGTAAAAGTCATGGACAGGTCACGGCTCCTGTGAATTTTTGCTTATTGCCACTACTTGTCCATGACTTTTACTAAAAAATACCCATAACAAAATCTTAACCTTAATCATCAGCAGTCTGTATGACTGAGAAAAGTCTGCCAGAGGTGTTTTTTGTTTTGTTTTTAAACTTTCCTCCAAAGATGTTGGAAATGGTCCAAATCAACTAAACAAGGGCAGTGCAGAATGGTCACTTCATACGAAAGGTTCTAATGTTTCTGGGCTGCCACCTCCACAAACGTCCACTGGAAACTCCCTCTGATCCTTCCTCACCTTGGTCCTTATTGATTTGCCAAGAGGGAACAATGTATAGTCCCTCAAACCCTTATTGTGTAGTCCTTAGACTTCCAAAACAAACACTGTGGTTGTGGAGTTTTGGGTGCAAAAAATGCAGGATTTGGCCCATAGTACATGTATGGGGATATGCATCAGGCAGATACTCTGTTTAAGGATGAGATGGCCCTTCCATTTGATACTGCTTAATTGTTTACTTCTTTAAACAATGTGTGTGAGTCTGAAATTTCCTGTGCTTGCTGGCATCTCAAAAGTCAGTGTTTCTTTTTTGGAAAGTTTTTCATAAATCCTTTCTGCTCTTTGGGAAGTTAGGCCACAGTTGGGGGGCAGGGTAAAAATAGTGGAGTTTTACCCAAGAGACTTTTCAAATGCTTTATGGCTTGGGTAACTTGGATGGCTTTTTAAAATATAAAATTTGATTTGTACATTATTTTGAATGAATACATGTCTGTGTGGAAATTTGGTTTTGAAATTATGGTAGCTTTTGAAATGCTCGTATATTAGTTTCCTTAATTTCAGAAAGATATACGCACAAAAGTGTGAAGCTCTGGATGTTTGCGGGTGTGGCTATTCAATCACTCTAAAAACCAGGAGAAGGATGTGAGAAATACCTTCCTTTCTGTACCCTAGAGAGTGCATGGAGCTTTTAGTCAGGATAAGCACTCCTCAATGTTTTCCTGCAACAGCACCCTCCACTTTCACACTATCGTCTGGGTAGCAGTTTATACAATCTTGAAACTAATGAAACTCAAATAAGGAGATGATGGACATCCAAGTGCATCCTGGAATTGATTAATTATAGAAAACAGTAAAATACAATTGAAGAAGCAGGTAGTTGGATCACTGCTTGCAAGAAGGTGGCCACACCAATGTGAATAACTGGTCTCATCAGAATTTGAAACTATGAAGTTTTGCATATGGTTACTACTTGGATTGGAGACAGAGAATACTTGATATTCCAGGCTTTTGCTTCTCTGTGATGTAACTCTTAGTGGCTGTATATTTTTGATACTTCAGGACAAAACATTTGCCAAGATCTCAGATAGAATTACTACTGAGAGTAAAAACAGGCTCTGCTTTTGATCATTAGATACACCTAGTACTTTTGGATTCAAGTGTTCCATGTCCAGCTCTTTGCTAGAATGTATTACTTGCATATCAAGAACCCTTTTTTTTTTATGGGTTTACTCACTTGGATGCCTTGTATAACTATTTTAGCAGATGCATATTAATCAACTGTGTTGGTGGTAAAATGAAAGGCTACAGGGGGTTGTTTGACAAGGGTAATGAAAAATGGGTACCACAATGAGTAAAAGATAGTGATACAGTACTGAAGACTCAGGAGGTTCCCATTATTAATGCCTTACAATAAGAATTACACACTTAAATTTTGATCCTTTTAAAATATTAAATCGTAAGGATCACAGAAAGGAGGCGCATGGACAGAAACCTCAGCAAGTTGAAAATAGAGCCCTATACCTATACTTTCTCTGCTTTGCTTCTCAGTTTTTTCTTTCCAGCGGGGAGCATGGTCCCTGGTGGTTCTTTGAGGTAGAATACCTGAAACCTAAACAGCCGGCAACACAGAACTCATGCCTTATACCTCTGTCCTGTTCAGATTCCCCACGCTCAGCTTCTTTTGGGTATTAAAAACAGTGCCGTGGAACAGACTACAGTGTTGATGTTCAGAGTGTTGGATACGGTTCAAAAATTCCAGTTGATGCAAACAAAGTGGAAAGTGGTAAATTACGTATTATCAGCTCATTTACATCCAAGGATCATAGACACATTAGAAATTCATAGACTTATGTGAAAAAAACACCTAACCTCCTGTGGGCCTTACATTTCTAGTACTTTATAACATACTGCTGACGAGAAATTAAGCTGAAACCTGCAAGAATGTTAGGGTTTTCTTCTAGAAAATATACTGTGGGGAACAATCCTGCACTGTACTCTGGGACATGGATTAGATGACCTTATGTCTTTTCCATCTCCAGTGCTGGACTCTTTCCAGAGGTCAAAAATAGCCATATTCCTGGATTATTCTTTATCTCTCTTGAAGTGTAAGGAGCTATTCTCTGTGGTTAAACAACTGGCATCCACAGAGCCTTAACTTTCCACTACTTCATAATAGTACTTTGCACTTGCACATAACACAGTTCATCTGTAGATCTCAAGCATAACTTTATGTTGTAAGCTTCTGAGTGGGCTTGGGTTTATTTACAAGTCACAGGAAACAGTTAAAGATGACCTTCAAATAAAACTACTGCTGCAACTACTACTTTTTTACCTCTTCCCTATTTAAGATTGGCAACTTTTATAGCCTTCTACCAAAATTCATGATCATACGCCAAGCCGTCATGCTGATTGGCTTCTTTTGAGGTCCACTGGTATCCAATCATTTATCGAGTCTTAAGTCTCTCCTTTGGTCATCTTCCATCCACAGTCATTGCAAGAGCCATCGTACTGATATAGTTCTTACGTTTCTACTGACTATGCCAGGGGTCGGCAACCTTTCAGAAGTGGTGTGCCGAGTCTTCATTTATTCACTCTAATTTAAGGTTTCGCGTGCCAGTAATACATTTGAATGTTTTTAGAAGGTCTCTTTCTACAAGTCTGTAATATATAACTAAACTATTGTTGCATGTAAAGTAAATAAGGTTTTTAAAATGTTTAAGAAGCTTCGTTTAAAATTAAATTAAAATGTAGAGCCCCCAGACTGGTGGCCAGGACCTGGGCAGTGTGAGTGCCACTGAAAATCAGCTCGCGTGCCGCAGGTTGCCTACCCCTGGACTATGCCAATACCAATATAGCCTGGCCTCCCCCAACTTGTCCTCAGTTGGAGTAATCCACATTAGGCCCCTCAGAACCTCATTTTGTTTCCTCTCACAAAGGGTCCAGCCATTTGACTATCTCAGTGTCTTCATTTCCGTGATGGAGGTACTGATTTCCTTGCTTGTGGCCGGCCAAGTCTCTGTTCTGTACATTAAGATGGGCTGAATTAGTTTTATACACTCTTCCTTTTAACTGGGTTGGCATCTTTTTGTGACCGCGAACTGGCCTTTTGTCACTGACCTTCAGATAAAACTGGTGAATTATATTCACTTCAGAAATATGTTCTGAAGGCATCCACTAACCAAGCGAGGAAGGGTACTCTTCATATCAGCAGCTGTTTTTTAGGCTTCTCTCTGCTGATTTCCTAGAAAGCAACTTTCTGTCAGCTCTGCTGGCTCTGTTTGTTCTGCCTGTCTCTCATAACCTAATTACTGTCTGGGCGGACAGGGAGCATTATAACACTTCTAAAGTAAATATACAAAGTATTATTGAGTTTGCCAAGGACCATAATTCATTTCTATGAATCTGGAGTGAATGGGATCCACATCTATTGCTGATGGCAATGACATGCCAAGGACTTAATTCTGCCAGAGGTGTATTACGTGTGTGGAGCAGGGCTTATTCTGTGATTGGATTTGGAGAATCTCTTCCTGCAATTCCTTGAAACTTTTGCCCTTTCCACAGGTTTATTTCCATACAAATTACACAGGGCGCTTTGATGGTTGAGTGAGCAAAGGCTGATTCTGCATTGCATTAGCTGGGGAGATGGCGAAATAGTTAGTTAGAATTTTTTCACCAAGTTGATTTCCTGAGGTTCAGATTGGGCTGTGTGCTGTTGAGGCAAGGAAGGTTCTTTCTGTAAAACCTCTTAAACATTAGTTGTTAGTGCTTGTTCTCCAGCACCTCCATGCTGTGGACCTCTTAATAAGAGAGCCTTTCATGCAGCCTCCCCTCTCTACACCAAGCTGCTTGGTCCCCAATATATGTTATTCCCTGAGCCACCTGGAATGTCTGCTCAGACAAGGGCTGCTCAGGTGTAGAAGCAGTGAAATGTGGTACACCAGTGGCGGGGGTCTGAGCCATTGGCCTTTTGCGTGCTGGATGGGAAGCACTCTCACCTGTATAGCTGCTCAGTGTTTCTTTCTGTGCTGTTGGCTTTTATTTTCATGTTCTTTTGAGGCCAGAAAGGATCGTTGTGATAATCTAGTCTGACCTCCTGCATAAGACAAGCCAAATGAATTTCACACAGTAATTCCTGCATCAAACACCATAACTTCTAGCTGAGTAGAGCATATATTCTAGAATGACATCCAGTCTTTTAAGAAACTTCAAGTGCAGGACAATCCACTGTCTTGTTCCTCTTGTTCAGAAGTGGTGTGCGTAAAGTGCTGAGTATTTCACGTTCAACTGAAGACCTTCAGATGCTGTCATTGAGGTGCCCAGCTCTCCAGCTTGAGTTCACTTTGAGCTTTGTATGTGGATACCCTTGATGTGTCAATTTTCAACATTTCTGGTAATTTGTGCTCCTTGTCGTTGTCCCCTTTGCATTCAAAGCTTTTGTTTTTAATGGAACTTATGTTTATGCAGCATTACAGATGAGGCTTTAAATGCACAAGCCAGGGAATTCAAGGTTTTATGGCTCCCTCAGGTACCTACGGTAACTCGGCCATACTGTAAACATGAGAATATCTGGGGGAGTGAAGAGAAAGCAAAGGAAAAGGGAATTTGGAGGGATGGGTTGATGACAAAGTGACTATTATACATTCCCATTCAGATAAATGCACCAGTACCTTTATTTGAGCAATAGTCACTTTGCATCTAAGCTGTGCATCTTAAAGTGCAGAGGACCCTACAGAACATGTACTGTTTTGAAATGGGTGGCTTGAGCTCTGCAAAGGAAGGGCCCACAAGAAATCAATACCCCTGCAAGGCTCCTTTCAGTGGTTTCTTAAAGGGGTTTAGGAGGAGATATGACTTAACTCTCCACCCATTCCCTTTAAAGCCTTGTTCTTGTTCCTCCACCTGTAAGATGGGGGCTAAGGGAAGGCAGCAGTTTAGCACCATCCTGCAGGCCCCCATTCTATTCAGTCAAGGATGGCCAACTTAAAATTGTGTATGCGTTGTAGAATGCAGTGCACATAGGGATGTAAACCCCAGCGCATCTGAAATTTTTATGATCACTAGGTCTTAAGTATAGTTGGGAGGATTAAGGAAGTGATTGTTGGCTAGGGCTGTCAAGACAGATCAGTCAGGCTTAGCCAGCTGGCTTGTCTTAATCGATTTACTGTTTCGATATGTGCAGTCTCCAGGTACGTGCTTAGGTAGTAAGAGCTCCATTTTTAATTTATGCCACACAAGAAGTAAAATATGCACAAGATGTCAAGATGCTGCTCAGCCTTGGCTCTCATTGAAGTCAGTGGGAGTTGAGGGTACTCAGCACCTGGCAGAATTGGTCCCAGAATGCACATGCACATTGTACTTGACTATCAGATGCTAAAAATCAGGCTATACCTACACCAGAGATCTTTAACCCCTTCAAGGGCCCTTGTCCTCACTGATGGCTAAGCCTAGTGGTTAGAGCAAGGGACTGGGAGTCAGGAATTCTGGGTTCTTTTTCTGGCATTGGCACAAATTTGTTGTGAGACTGACTTGCCGCTGTGCCTGAATGTGTTGTACAATACCAGTACAGTTCCTCCTCCTTCTCTCCCTCCAAACAAGCTGTGTCCTAATTCATTAATATTTTTAAAGAGGTTTGAGGCGCTTGGATAAAAAGTCTTGTTGAACTGCAAAGTTGTGTTTAAAAATCATCTGAAGATGTAAGCATTTAAAAAAATGTGCAAAGTATAAAGTGAGACATTGAGATACATAAAGGGAGCCAAATAGGATTTTATCAGATCTTCCCTCCTCCCACACACCCACCCAAAACCAATCAAACAAAGGCTGCTGGACTGGGAACAAGCATGAGACCCTTTACCCCAAAAGGTAACATTTTTATACTACAAACTCCTGAAAATGGAGGTTTATTATAATACTGCCTTCTCAAGCATATATAAAGTTTTTCTAATCCACAGGTTTAATAACAAAACCCTAATATGTGCACTTATTACATTTAATCTCTAAAGAGAAGGTCACAGATTCCTTCTCTGTGGTATGTTACCTTTTCATATTCTTTTGTTTCATTATTGCGTGATATTTGATTTGTTGATTTACCTTTAACTTCACGATTCCACACTTAAGCAATTATTTGTAAAAACCCCAGGTACAATTAAGTTTCAGATTTTTAATTGCAGAAAAATCAAGCAATTCAGAATGATTTCCACAGCAACAAATATTAATTCTTCTTTGAGTGGCTGGAGTTGTGCATTTCACTCAAGTGTCTGCACACCCAGCTCACCAATGTAGGAGAGCTTTGCTTAGCGGTACCTGTCAAGAAGGCCCTTGCGCCCTTCTGCCCTGTAGCCCCTCGTATGGCTGTATGTGTGCTGCTGCCCTGACTCCCTTCAGTTCTTTCTCAGTGACTGCAGCTTGAGTCGGAGTGTTCAGTGTGGTGTCTCACCTAACGTTTTCTCTATCACAGTGTTTCATGGTCGGGGGGGTTCTGTAAATAGTAACTAGTTAGTTTTAGTAATACCTTCAGATTTAGTTTGGTTTATTGTAGTTAATAGAGTTTTTAGCTTGATGATGCCTTCACTGGTTTTAAGCATTGTCTGTCATGTGGGATAACTGTCCCTACTAGTTGCCCCCACACTTGATGTCTGTTCTGTCTTGGGGAAGGGCACATCAAGGAACGGTGCGTCCATCTGCAAGTTGCTCAAGAAGAGGGCGCAGGTGGCTAGAGACTTGCACTTGAAGCAGCACCACCTGGTTCCACACCAGGGACCGTCATAGATTGTCAGCCCCTCCTGCCCCCCTCCCCCGCCCCCCGAAAGCATCTAAGGCAAGATGTGCTGGGGCTCCACAGCTGGATTTTGATCCCTCATCCAGAAGGAAGAGCGATTGTTCAGTTTCCTCTGGTCTTCTAAGAAAAAATTCACAAAATGGAATGGGGCTGCTCCAGAGGCGCAGAGAGATTCTTTCCCCCCTTTCTAAGAGGAGTGCAGATCAGCACCCTGAATCTTCGAGTATGCAAGGTAGAGTTGGGCGGTCGACCTGCTCTCTGGCACCAGCTCATGAGCAGTTAGACACCATACTATTGACTTCATTACCGTTCATGGAGCGTCCCGTTGAGTCCAATACCGATGACAATGGTGTCAGCACCAACGTTTTCCACACCTGCTGTGTATCAGGCATCAGCAGACTTGCTGTGCCTTTCAGTTCCTGACTTTCCACTTATCCAGGAACGTTTAACTGTGGCGGCTTTCTCTTCGGTGTCATCAACACTGCCTGGACTGTTTGTGGATTTACTGTTGTTGTTGGCACCATCATCCGCACCACCTCATACCTAGGGAGCTGGGTTGCAGTCTGCTTCCTGCTCAGTACCGGGATTTGCTGGCGCAGATACTATCTTCAGTACTGACAACTATTATGGTACAGTCTACATCTGCATGTCCAGTATCAGCTTTGACTTGGGTACCGATATCTGCTCCGGTACCAAGTGTGGACGCAATGTCTCTATCAGTACTAAAAGTGCC
Source organism: Trachemys scripta elegans (assembly GCF_013100865.1). NCBI lineage: Eukaryota > Metazoa > Chordata > Testudines > Emydidae > Trachemys > Trachemys scripta. The sequence goes on along the minus strand of NC_048298.1, from coordinate 109,509,568 downwards.
AACTATTGTACTGTCATCAGTACCAATGAGACTGGCGTATTGGGTTTAAGATGATTCAGAGTGTTTACTAGCTCTGCCTGGATCAGCGGCTCCATTACCATCAGGCTACTTGGAAGAGTCTTCAGGATTGAGTTTGGAGACTTCACCCTCACCTTCGCCTTCACGGTACCTCTCTCAAAAGTCGTTGAGACCTCCTGGGATCATCAGGATTGGTACTACTCCTGGAGTAGAGGTAAAGGCTCCTGGCCTAGCTCCTAGTGGCCACCAGTGTCATACCCCTGTCCACAGTGGCCTCCTTGGAATCCCTGGGAGATACCTTGTTTGGCGAGATCCCAATCTTCAGCTCAGTCCAGAGCAAGGTTGGCAGTTCCCCCAGTAGCCTCACCTCCTGAGCTACCTGTACTGCAGCCACAGATCGAGGGGACTGAACCCCTGATACAGTCACACGTATTGCCACGGGAGATCTCATTGGTTCCACTCCCCTCTTCTTTCTTATCACTAGATGATGCTAGGGTGCCAGATATTTCATCTCCGGTGCCTGAGGATTTTAAATCCTATCAAAATCTACTGAGATGAATAGCTTTCACCTTGGGTATTCAAGCTGAGTTTGTTCAGGAGAACACTTGTAAGTTAGTGGATGCTTTTCAGTCCTCAGCTCCAGGAAGAGTGGCTCTCCCTATAAATGAAGCAATATTAGAGCCTGCCAAGTCTCTGAAATACCCCAGCGTCCTTCATGCCCACAGCAAAGCGTACTAATATTATGGTCCCATGCAAGGTTTTAAGTGTTTTTTCTCACATCCAGCTTCTAATTCCCTTGTCCTGATAGTGGCAAATGAGGCTACAGCAGGGAAGATATAAATCCATACCTAAAGAAAACGTTTACTCAACCTCTTCATTACAGATGCATGTTGAGAAGCAGAAGAACCAATTATCTAAATGTGATTTTGTAAATTGGGATGCTTTGTCCAAGTTTACAGATAAGTTGCCAGAATCCTCCAGGGAAGAGTTAAGGTGTCCATTGCAAAAGGCCACTTGGTGGCCAGGACAACTTTTCAGTCAGCTCTAGACATAGCAGATGCGTCATCCAAAGGCTTCATGATTACAGAATTCCAGCATAGCTCTTAGGTCCAACAGATTCCAGAGGTTACCTTTCGCTTTTTGTGGATGGGAAAGAGGTGGTGATGGCTGATATAGAGGCTAAGTACAGAGAAATAGGTGCTTTGACTGGGATTGAAGAGGAACAGTTGCTTAGCAGAAAGGCTCTTAAAGCACTTATTGAAGATGAACTGTGGGATATGAACATAGTGTTTAGCAATTCCATCCATAGAAATGAATCACAGCGCATATCCTTAAAAGATGCAAAAGACATGGCGCTATCAAAAGTGGAAGAAAACACTGATGTCAACAGTAATATGAAGACTCTGCTTGCAGCTGCTATGAAGCCTTCAAAACCCAAAGAATAATTCAAGGCTCCATCAGTCTATTGGCTTCAGTCATGAAGAGCAGACTAAAGCTGTGCTCAAATGCAAAGACGAAAATCACAGTGAAGGCGGCAGAGACTACTACAGAGTTAACCACAGATAAGTCATTGTTTGCTTGTCTCCTGATCGTGTCCATATCTCATCATGATGTTGATCTACGTGACTCTTTGGGGAAAGTACGAGTTCTCTGTGGTACCACGATTGATGTTAGAATGTTATGGAACAATGCGTATGTGCCAGGCGAAAAGCAAACTAACGCTTCTTAAGCCAGCACCTGTTGACAACGTAACCGGTACCTTATGCCAGGCAGAGGCATTTCAGCATAGCAATCATAGATGGTGTGGCTGAGGTACAAGCTCTTAACAAACCAGAAACTGTTAACACCTGCTGAGAGGGCAGAACACTTCATTATAGGCTATAAAGAAAATACTGGATGTATGACCAAGTCCACCTTGGGTTTGACATGTACACAGAGGGATCAATTAAAAATATTACCAGAAAGAAGAGACTCCATGGTATTGCACGTGCGCAGTACAAAAATCATGGACTCCACGAGCATCTTCAATGTCACAATGAAGAAACTACTCTCTCATACTTGCACAAAGGATGAATTAACCACATACAATGTAGAAAAAACACTTTAGCCTGCAAATAATTGCTCAAAGAATGTTATCTCATGGCGTAATGAAGCTGCTGCCTCACACCATTCATTGGAGTTTCTTCATAACTCTCATGAGGAGGGTGACACTAAAATGATCTTGCCTGCCATCAATGCTACAGAGACAGGTTCTACTAAACTCTGTATTTTTGCACAAGACACAAGTATTCTAGTGCTTTCTGTGAGATGCTACTGAAGACTTCCTCAAGATTCTGATTTTGTGCCTGCTTCTATGGAACAGAATTGCTGTATGTCCCCCAGAGATGTGTTCCTGTTACTCAGACCATTAAAAGCCGCCACACAGCCAGGTTTCTGTGCCCTTTCAGGATGTGACACTGCTGGAAGATTGGCTTGAAAAAACAAATTATCTTACTTCTGAAGACTGATTTGTCATTCTGAAGATGCTTGGAATGGCTGATACAGTCACTGATGGGGTCATAAATGCACTAGAGGTGTTTACATGCCAAGTTTACCACTTGAAGATCAGCATTACGAGCTACATTGGTAGATGTTTTCCAAGAAGCAGAACTACAGAGAAAAATTGCCACCAACATGGGCAGTGCATTTATACCTGCTATCAAGACGGCAAATTATCAAGCAATGGGATGATCGAGTGCATCCAAAATTACCTTCCTCTACCAGACATGGATGGGTCTTGGAGGATGGACTGATCATTCCAGTTATGTGTGAAATACTGTGTGCTCCCAAATCAATCCTTCGGCTAATCATGTGCAAAGACCAGATGCTCACCACCCTTCAAATGTTTGGCTAGCAGCCTGCATTGTATGGAAATGTGTGACTGCGGCACAGACAAGGATCAGTGTGACAATGTGTCTAGCAGTGTTGTGCTACACGGACACAACACTGATGATGAATTTGAAAGAAATTTTTTTCAGTCCTACATGTCAAGGATAACTTCTCTAGGATTACCAAAGATCAATGTCTTTTTTTTTTTTTTAATGTAAACAATGTATCCCTGTGTTAAAGTATAATTTAAAAAAAACTTGATTTTTAAATATTTTCTTTAATATATATCTACGTAATTGTTCTAGGTTTGTCATGTTTGGTACCATTGTGGTCATGGGAAAAAGGGCTTTCGAATAATACCCAACTCAACCCATTTCTGACAACATTGTATTATCAAAATATCCTCCAGGCAGAGGACCTGGAGGTAGGGGCGGGGAGGAGCAAGTCCCCCTTGCCACACTACAAAAGGTGACACCCTCGAAATTATGATTCTGTAGATTTCTACAGATCAAATGACACCACCCTTTCCTTTCTATCACTAACCTGGCCCTAGAATAAGATTTTACTACATTATGCACCCAGACTATTCAGGACATTTTGGATTATCTGTTACATCTGAAGTCCTCAGGTCTGTCTCTTAAGTCTTTGAGAGTCCACTTAGTGGCAATATCTGAGTTCCATCCACCAATTCAATGGAAGTCAATTTTTTCTGACTCCCTGGTGATTAGATTTTTAAAAGGAGTTGTCTGTGTCGTCCCTCTGTTATAGAAACAGCACCATTGTGGGACCTTCATATGGTGCTGGCTGCCCTCGTGGGTCCTCCGTTTGAGCGCCTGGTAACTTCTAGAAGGAGGGTGGGTGAGTTGCAGGCTCTCATGGCAGGACCTCCATATATGTAATTTTTCAAGGATAAAGTCGACCTAAGGCCACATACAAAATTTTTGTCTAAAGTGGTATAACCTTAACCAAACTATATACTTACTGTACTCTTTCCTAAACCACATTTGAATACGGAGGAACAGCACCTTCATTGGATGTGAGATGCTGTGTGGTGGTCTACTTGGAGAGGACTAAACCATTTCATTATTCACCTCAACTTTGCCTCATATGCAGATCAGATGAAGGGTCAAGTGGTTTCCATGCAGATGATCTCCACGTGGATTACTACCATGACAACGGCATATGGAGTAGTTCAGTCTACACCTTCATAAAAACTGGTGGCTTATACAACAAGGATCCAAGTGGCTTTGGTCGCATGCCTCAGTGATGTTTCTATATTAGACTTTTGCAGAGCAGCTGCCTGTTTTCCAATGCATACTTTTACCAAACATTATGCTATTATGACTGCAAACTTTGAGAAGGCAGCTCTGCAACTCACCTTTAAGTAGACTCTGAGCCACACCTTCTTCAGTTACTGCTTGTGAGTCACCTGAGTGACTTACCTATTCTGTAATTGGTTCTTTAAGATGTGGATTCAGACATGTATTCCACAACCTGCCCTGTGTCCCCTCTTTATCGGAGTCATTAGCCTTGAATTTTGGTGCAAAGGAACTGGGTTGGGGTGGCACCATCATTATATAGTCATGGGAAGGGCAGTGGGGCTGAAGGGTGCAACCTTCACCTCTCGGGTACTGCTAAACAAAGTTCTCTGGCTTTGGTGCACTGGGCAAACCCGCACTTGAGTGGACTACACGTCTGTACCCGCACCTCGAAGAACAAAAGTTACAGTATGCAGGGAAGTAACTGTTTTTTCCCCTTTGGGCATGTGCATCACAGCAGGCTCCCTTATTTGTATTACAGTAGCTCGTAGAGGCCCAACTGAGATTAGGCACCCCATGGTGCCAAGCACTGCACAGATCGAGTGGAAGACAGCCTCTGCCCCGAAGAGCTTACAATCTAAACAGACAAGACAAACATAGGGAAGGAGGGGAAATGGCGGCATTACATGATTCATGAAAAAGAAGGCCCCACTCTAATACTGGATTGGTGTAATGGGGAAAAGAGGGGTAGGCAAGAGGAGGGTCGTTCTGCTTTGGAAAGGAGTTGTTTTTCTCTCAGTCACCTGTCTCTTCGCCCCTCAGCAGGTACTGTCTGAGGGGTTACCATGGCAACGCTTTATCAAGCTTGTGGGACTAAATAATTTATGTGGTTTGGTTTTTACTAGGTGGAGGAGGAAGGTGGTGAAGAATGGGGAGGGACTGAATTGTCTCTCAGGAGGGGAAAGCTTTTAGAGGAGCTTCTCAAGCCCTAGCATAACCACCTTTGTTTCTAAAATGGGAATGGAGAGGAAATATATCATGCAGGGGAGCAGGGCAAGGGGCACTTCAGCACAGGAATGTTATCTCTGGCCTTGTGTTCCTTTACAAGAGGCAGGCTGCATCAGGACTGAGATAAATAGGGGCCTCTGGCAGCTTTCACACCACAGCTAAACAGGCTACCCTGTTAGGAAAAACAGTTCCCTTGAGATGATCTATGGGCTGTTCATAGCCAGCGGCCCTTCCAAAATGCAGAACTATAACATTTTCCTATTTAAGACGTTGTTTGTGGCTATTTGAGCTGATTCTTTGTTTGTGGGATGAGCTGCTTTTGGCTCTCAGGTGGCTCCTGATGTTTGACGAATTTCATAGTTTTTTCATGTTTCATCATCCCTCACGTTAGCCCCTTTCTGTGTTTGCAAGCATCTTCCAGGCTTGACTTTTTGCAGCTCTGCTACATGAGGCAGGTGTGCTTGTGTCTTTAAAACTAAAGGCACAAGGTAAAATGGTAGATGGGATTAACCAGTGTTCTCTGCAAGTACCTCCTGTTGGCAAGACTACAGATAGTGTTGTTCAGGTGTGTGAGCAGATGTTTTGAACAGCAGTTTGACATCATCATGAGCCATAAGGGTACAGCCCTCAAGGAGATAGAGGGTATCACCAAGAAGCAAGTGTCCAAGGCAGATTGAAATGTTCTTCTCCCTACTTTGCTCAGTAATGCAGCCCCTTGTGAATCCAATTGATGTGAGCTGATGGCCACCTTTCACCATTCTAGCTCCACTTAGGCTTTTGGAAGAGAGCCAGTGTAAGACAAGCTGTTTGTGTTAATAGCAGTACTGTGAGAGCTGTGAGCTGTAACCATTACCCTTCTGGTTATAACTACATAATGAGGCAAACAGCCTGGAATCGGTTGGCATCTGTTCCATTTGTGCTTGGTGGTGAGCTTGACAGTGTCTTATGCCCAAACAATGAAGACTGACAGCGCCTTTTAGAAGCTCAGTAAACAAATCTTCTGTGCAAAGTGTGCCCATCTAGAACAGAAGTCCCTGGCTGAGGCTTGCAATAAGTCGAGCTTATTGGGTCATGTTCTCCAATATCAAACTGCATGGTTTTTTAAAGAAAAAGAAAATGGAGGAATCTGGCCAATGATGCTCCTGAATTGCACAACTAAAAAGAACAAAATCAGTCTTACATTGGCAGTGTGTCTGGGAATGTTCTCCCTTCCTCCCTGAAACTTCCCAGCACACAACACCTGCCAGGCACGTAAACTATCTCGGCATAACCACATTCCTTTGTCTTACAGTTTAAAAGAGATTTTATCCTTCCAATATGAGCCTTGTTCTGGAGACACTGCCACTGAATCACCTTGTCTGTCCCTATGTATTGCTGCAGGATTGGTTTAATTCTTCCTATACCATCCTTGATGTGATCATGGGGTGGGAGGGACAAGCCTAACTCTTATCCTGCACACGTGTTGGAGAGGTGGCTAGTGTGAGTTTCACTAGTGTGTATAAATGTCAGTTTGGTTCCTCTTCCCCCTCCCCCAATTTATAACTCCTACTAAATTTATTTCTGTCCACCCCTGCAATGAAAAAAGCCATCCTGTCCATAGTCTGTTAATCCGACTCTAGAAATGAGTCTCTGCTGCTTTTTTGCTTTCTTCTGAGGAAGCTGACAAAACATGAAAACTCTCAAGAAGAAAGAGTGAAATAAATCCCCAAGAGAAGGACTTCTCACCCTTCTTCCTTTCATCCTTTTTTCAATCTATAAACTTCATGGATACATTGCTGGATACCCAGAGTGGGCTAGAACGAGAGGGCAAGCCAGAAACAGCCTGTGACAGCTGTGTGCGTTGGGGGAAGCTGGGCCTAACTGGAATACACTGTAATCTGTGAAAGGGTCTAATAGAGAAGATAATCTCTCTCTTTATGAGGATTTACTATACCCTTTATTTGCTCTCTATCACCTTGGTACTCTTCCATTACCCATAATCCATTTCTCTTTCACGTCAGCCAGGATTGGCAGATCAGCATTCCAGGTCAGATCCCCTGATGATGTGAACTCAGCGTTGGGGAATGTAACACTGATTACAAAAATAGTTCCGGCCGAAGTGGTATCACCATCTAGGCATCCCAGAGAGAGTGAAATGAAGCGTGAATCCTAGTTGAGTGTGCTACTCAGTTTTATTAATCTTTTAAAAATACTGACACAACATAAGACTATTGTTGCCGCAGCAAATTGTAGAGAACAAAATATCCTTGGAAATGTAGGTTAATGCTCTGATCTTTTGCCTGTGGAGGCCTGTGTGGTTTGGGTCCTGTGAGAACATGGTAGACCCAACCTAGTTTCTTGTGGACATTTGTCCACATTACAAAAGCAGCAGCAAATGTAGCATGATTCCTGGGGGGAAACCCCAAGAATTTTACAACAGAGGATGCTATAGGTCCAAACTGAGGTTCGTTGTTGTTGAAGCTTTTGTATATCACTTGCCTGCAATTCTGCTTGATGAAGCAGTTTAACAGGCACTAATCCACCCAGGCCTGATTTCCAGAGGTACTAAGCACACACAGATCCCATTGGCTTCAACTGGAGCTCTGAGCACGTGGCACTTTTGGAATTCAGCCCCACAAGTGTTAGATCTCGATCAGCAGGGTTCTTTTTTTTTTACTGTGGAGAGCAATAGGAAATAGATGGAGATGTGCTGAGCTGCAGCTGTGTTTAACCTGTGGCACTAAGTTTGGAATTTTCTCAGCTCCTCTGATGCCTTTCTTTGGTGCTTAATGATATAAGCACTTGATGACATTGCTAGTGGGGTTCCTAATGGCTGCAATAACGGGCATCAGAATCAGTATTACGATACCAGAACTGTCATTGTTGAGACTGTGATTCCCAGTCTCTTGTCTTTCCATACACACCTTTCCCACCTGGTCGAGGTTCAGAGGTGTAGGTTCTTCCACTGAGCGCTGCTTTTAAAATAGCCCTTGGAGCTGCTGTCTTTGAGATGGACTGTTTTGCCCCATGCACAATCCTTGCGGTTTGCTGGGGTTAGGGGGAAGCAGTGAACCTCTTATCCAGCAACCTCCCCAACTCCCACAGTCCCACAAATTGTTCATCCAGGTTTCTTCTGCAGTCCCAGTTTTGTCACATACTGACAGGAAATCAGGTCAAGTCCAGAGAAAAACACATCTGAGGCTTGAACCTGATGGCCTTGCACCAGGGAGCTTCCTCCGGCAGGAGTGTCCCTTTGTCTCCCACATTTGAGACACTCCTTATATAATGGTGCACGCTTCAGTCCCCGTGGCAATGGCTTCCCTGTCCCTTCTTGAATAGGGGTCCCTGTGCCTGGCCTGACACAGCTCTGGCCTTTGCAGCTACATTATTCTTGTTCCTCTCTCAACCAAGACATGTAACTTTTTGTTAGCATCCTTTGGCCAAAAGCATTAACCAGGGCCCACTTTGGAGTATTGCTCCTTCTCCAATTCAACCCATAGGGGCTAATATGTTAATGGCATTAGGTTCTCTCTCACTTTATTCCCCTTTGGCCCTTCTCACCCCACTGCTCCTTGCTCTGAATTTGTTTGCAAATATTCAAACGCAGTTCATCAGATTCATTGTTTGTTTACTGGCTTGTTCTTTAGGTCCTAATGTCAATGGATTGGAGGAGCCCAGCCTGGCCAAGAGGCTGCGTGGCACGCCTGAGCGCATTGAGCTGGAGAATTACCGGCTGTCACTGCAGCAGGAAGAGGAACTGGAAGAGGTTCCCGAGGAGACACTGGCAGAGCATAACCTGAGCAGTGTACTAGACAAAAGAACAGAAGAGGATGTGCCCAGCAGGTTAGCACACAATGTACATGTGTCCCTGTATTCACCCCAGCAGGCTTGTGTCTACTTGTTCTCATAGTACCCTTTCCCATACACTTTACTGAGGCTCCCCTTTCTGGAGACCTGATAGCCTCATCCGCACTTCAGAGAGGTATTTTATACTAGAGTTTCTGTTCTAAACCCCTATTTCGAGTCACTTAATAGTGTTTTGAAAAAGTAATATCTTGTACTGAAATTTCTCATGCTCAGTCTTGGCTCAGAAAGGAATTTACTTTTTGGAAAATTTCATCTATAAACAGCTGAGTCATTTGGGTGAACAGAACATGGGCTCAGAGGGGAGTGTTTTTTCAAAAAGTTTTTTCTGCCTATTTTGCGCTCTGATAACTGAAAACCATTTTTGGTTTAAAACTTCAAGTTGGACAGATACTTAACCGTGATTGAGTGCCTTTGTGTCTGAGAGAGCTTGGCTTGAAGTAATAGCTATGGATAGTGTGAAACAGGATACACCACATGCATGTATGGTCATTTCTTCAGCTGCAAAACAGTACACCAGAGTGCTAGGGGCTCAGTGCTCACAAGTGTGGGCAAATGTGTCTCAGTAATTCCTGCAGCAGCAATTCAGTTTGATAAGGGATGAGCGGAACCTTTGCAGCCTCAGCGTCCTCCAGATAGTGTGGCTCTCTTACTTACTGTGGGTGCTGCTCCATACCCTTTCATTGCAGCAAGAACTCTCCTGAACTGTTAACTCTTTGGCTGTGCAACAGTTCTTACATTCTTAAAATTGCCACTGTAAACTCAGGTAATGATATAGCAGATGGATAAAACCCAGATCCTATAATACAATTACATGCATGCTTAACTTGAAACACATGTGTAGCCCTGAGTGTCTAGTTGCCTACCTCAATTATACGGGTGAAACTGACTTCAGCAGGGCTACTCAAGAATGTAAAATTAAGCACATTCATAAGTCTTTGCAGGTTCAAGGTCTGGGTGCATTCTGGGGTGAGCAAATGACAGGAGTCCCATAAGATGCAAATAGAAGAGGCAGCAACTGGATATTTGACACTATCTAGCCTTACTAGTCTTCAGTAATCCTGATGCATCCTTATCTTAAAAGCTCTGAACAGGTTTGAACTAGGATGAGTAAATACCTGGTGTCATGTGCTGTTTCCTTCACTAGAATAATGATGGTGTTTATTAATTATTTTAGGAAGTTCTCAACAAGATCTTATTTTGATATAATTTATTTATTTGAGGTGTTGTCTAGTGACCTAGTTGGATGTTCTCTGCAGTTTAATGTGCTAGACTTGAGATATGTTCATATTCTCTGTCCCTCTCCCAGCCCACTGCTCAGATATAATAAATAATGTTGCTATTGTTAATATTAACACGAATAATAATATAACTGTAGCTTTTATAGTACTTATTAGATCTGAAAGTACTAACCAAAGTTCACTTGCCTGGAGCTATATTATTATTGGCCATGACTTCATCAGATCACATAAATTAAGAATAGTTGGACCTGGTCAGTACTTGGATCGGAAACCTCCAAGGAAAAAGGAGTCAACGGAACCAAGTGTTCTCTTTGGCATCTCAGACTTCAGCTGCTATTTCATCTCCTCCAGATCTGTGCACACTTTTCTCCCTCCCTCCTCCGCACCCATTTTTTATTTAGAATTCTATCATTCTCCCCTTTTTGTATGTTGACTTACATTTGTATTTTTTAATTTAAGCTTTCTCTGAAAAAAAAAAAAAGGTAAATATTATTTTTGGACTTATAAAATATCTCTCTCAGACGTCCTTGGGCACCTGGACCAAGATTTCACAGCAATAAACATAACTTGCTGGCAAAGGTCAAACCAAATACATTCCTCCTGTGACAGATTCATCATCACTATCCTGGGCAATAAGCGGAGTTAATATGCACATATCTGCAAATGCCGTAATAATCGTACGTAGCTCTTCTGTAGTATGTGTCACAGTCGAAGCATTTTCAGATTAATCCCCACAAAAGGGCAAAATATTTGGCATCTGATCAATAAGGGAAGTAAATTCCAAGCTGACATCCCACTAGTCTCAAGCCACTCTAGGGACGGCTAATGAAAGTACCCTCACATAATCTTAAATAGCACAATTGTGCATAGAGAGGGAAACTGTTTCTAAGGTAGCCAGCCAGGACCTAATCATTGTTGGACTTCTGTAGAATAATAGCCACACCTTGAATCACATCTAGAACTAAATAAGATACCCACACAATCTTTGGAGAGCATGTGCAGATTTTAATGTAAGATACATTCAAGATCATTTAAATTTTCTTCGTCCTGATTGTATGGGCCATTCACAGTTAGATTATCCCTGCCAGATGAAGGATCTGTGCTAAACAGTTGCTCCAAAGTGTGGTGCTCATTCCACTATGAGGCACCAAAGTGTCAACAGCAGGTCTGTATTCAGACAACCCAGCACCTAAAAGGCTTGAGGGGCAGATTATCCTTAAAGAGAACATGCAGTTAAAGTGGGTGCTGTTCATACAGTGTCCCACCTTTGAGCTGAAGCCACCATGGTGAAATACTCTCTAATCTCTGTAGCTGGTCACTCCAGATTAGGGTTGAACCATATTGCGAGATATAATGGAGGCAGCTGGCACTGTCACTCTATTCTGAGCCTGCACGGTGGAGGATGAGTCTCCAGGCCTTTGGCCTGGCTCCTTTCTCCAGCACTAAATTCGCATAGATGCATTTTTAAGAGGTATCTCCCTGAATATTTGAGTCTCTCTGTCAAGTCATTCAGCTATTTTCTCTGATCACTGCTTAACAGAAAAAAGGTCCTAGCTGGGTGGCCCAGAGCTACCAGCTTGAAAGGTAGCTCTGTCTCCTTTCACCCACTCAGCCTCTTGTTTCTTAGTACTCAAAGGTTAAACACACAAGTGTGGAGCAGATCAATGCCAGAGAAGGTAAAGTGAGGTGTGGAGTGAAGAATTTACACTCTGAATATTACATGAGATAAGCAAGCTGGCTGGAGAACACAGCTTGATCCACGGAGTAGTCATGATCCATGGAGTAGTCATGGCAACAGCTTCAGCAACAGTAAATTTTATTGACAGCGCACTAAAAACCCAGTAGGCGACACCTGTCAGATTTATTTCTGTACTGAAGAGGAGGAAAGTGTGCTATTAATCAGAGGAGGGAATAAAGACCACATTTTTTAATCTCTCTGAGAGCATCTGTATAAAGCCATTGGGATATCCTAAGACCTCTTGGGAGCTTGCTGTATGCCAGAGGCTCAGCATATATTTATGATCTGATTCATCATTTACCTTTTGAAAGAAGGGACAGAGAGTTAAAAATAACGTTTAATTTCTGCTGTGGAACGCAGGATTATAACATTTGCATTATATATCGTACAAAAAACACATGTTGTAACTTTGAAAATTGTCATGAAAACGCACTGGACCATGCACAAAACCTACCTGGTTACCCCATACTGTGATGAGGAAAAAACAATGGTATCTTATACATTTTATTTATTTACGTCTGTCAGAAAGTATTCTCCTCAGGCAAGTGAGTGAATAAAATTTTGCAAGGATGCATTAGAGCAAGATTAAGGTTAGGTTTTTATCACACAAAAATAGGAAATGATAATCCTAAAGGTAACCTGAACTCTTTCCCCTGGAGTTATGTGCATCTATAATTCTAAGAAAAATTGCGTTGCAATGTAGTACTTGTTGGAGAGTGTCTTTGTCCCAAACTGTGTGATCTTGTAATGAAAGCCTGCACGTCAGGGACAGAGTTAAGGTTGTTGTAGAAGTTATACATTCCAGACTTGTATAGACTTTAAATCTTAGGCTTTTTTTATGTTTCAGCTGTTCAGTTTTCAGCCCTCACTTTTATTGTCTGGCAATAGCAACTCTGTGACTGCTCATCTTACCACTTATGCACTTTATTAATGGGAAAGATTACATTAAAAATAAACAGCAAATACATAACACCATTCTGGCAAGAGTACCTCAAACATTGTAAAATCTAGTGTAGATGGTGCAGAACAGAAGAAGGTAGCCAAGTGAGAAAATGTCAAATGAAAGATTGTTTGTGAGAAATCCATTCCAGGAAGAAGTTGAACCAAGGACCTTTTGTATCCAAAAGCAGTGAGATTACCTATTGAACCAAAGGTGAATGGGCATTTTCTGTGAGCAGTAATCTCGAATAAGCCCTTTTATGTAAAAGTTACTGCCCGAGTATCAGTTTGTTAAACACTGCTGTTGCTGTCTCACACAACCAACAAAAATAGAAAACTAGAACAGAGGTATCCTCACTCACCCAAGTTTTAACCAAGCCCGAACTATTTTGCTCTTTAAATCAGATGAGATTGTGCCTATTCACGTCTATATGGCAAGCATCCAGGCATTGCACTCCTTTTCTCATAAATATCATAAAAACACAAGATCTAGTCCCCAAGTTTATTCTCAGTGAAATCCTTGTTTCAGTGACAAAAATAACTTAATTATTTTTCTCCCATTAGCGCTAACATATGCCATCCTGAGCAGCATCAACAGAAATGTGTACTAAATTCCAAGCAGTTACTCATGCAAACTCATCAAAAGCGCCGAGATTCACAAATTCCATCGAAGGCATGATTTGAAGGCACTGGGATTGCACATGAGTAACTGAGGGCCTAATGTAGCGCGCAGAACTTTTATTACAGGTGATGTGTAAGAAGAGTATGTAACCCAGCTCAATTCTCAGACCACAAGCCAAGATTCATGGGGGATTGGCAGTTGGAAAAAATGTCTTGACTTGTAAACTGAGTCAGTTTGATACAGAAATCCGAGAGAGACAAAATGAAGCCTCACAATGACACTTTTACAGTCTCCTGTTGAGTCAGAACTCACATTTGAATTGCAATTTATTGTTGCATAATGTATTAATGCTGGAATGCACTTAAATGTCAGTAGCACAGATTTTATCCTAGACAAAAATATCCTTGTTAAACTAAAGTTAGTCATATGCTTATATCAATAACATTAGGATAGCAACCTTATTAGAACACTGAATGGACAAAACATTAAAAGACCATGAAATACTAGTCTTAAATTCTAGTTTAAACAACTATAAACATTTAAAAGTATGGGAACTTCAAATTAACATAGAATTTCCTGACCTTCTAATTTTTAATGAGTTTTTAAAATACAGATATGAATTTATAAACTTAACTCCATCTTGAGTTTAAGTCAAGGGGTTTGGCCTTTTTAAATATGAACTGATAAAATTATACCAGGATGCTTCAACTGCAAACTGGGTCCAGTGGAGTTTGTATATGTGAGGTGAGAGGAAACTGTCAAGATCTGCTGGATTAATTGGTGCAGTTTGCAAAGTCCTTGCTCTTGGGTCTTATAAGTCTATTGCAGTGGGTGTGCATGGCTTGCGGGGTACTTCCCAGATGGACAGAGCTTGAAAGTTTACCCTACACATTCCCAGAAGGGTAGGACCATTGACAGCTCAGTCCTTGAACTGGGCAGCTTTTGTAAATGTTCCAAAGTACATTAGATCCAGGGCCGAGTTTATAAAGGTTGCCAGAAGCTGCCAGAGCGTTATTTTTCCTAAAAAATTTGTATATTTAGGAAAAGTGAGAAGAAACTTGCAAGCAACACCAGACAAGCAAGTGGTGTTAAGGATTTTCTGTGACACACAGGAGTCCCCACTGACCTTTGACAATCTTTCTGCAGCGTGAACCAAATCTGTACCTAGTACAAGATCATGGATATAGTCAACTTTATAAAATTAATCTGGTTTCTTTCGAAGTTTAAGTTTGCTAAAAGCTGACAGAGCACTCAGGTGTTCCTATTAGGTGAAAAACTCCAAGGATAAGAATCCCAACTTCTCAGATAGAATCCACTGTATAAGATCTTATCACTTGCTCTTTAAACAAGTTTGAAATTTCTAGGCCAATCCATATTTGGTAGTAGGATGTGACAGTGCATTAAGAGCCTGATTCAGTTGCTATTGAAATAAATGGAAAGATTCCCTAAGACTTTTTTTTTTTTTTAATTGGCCTAACTCCTACTGAATCTGATGCTTCAGAAATAGCTTCTCCAGTTCACCTCACATTTGTCAACTAATCTATAGTCACAGATGAAGTTTGTAAAATCTGCAGTGCATAGGACCTCTCCTGAGGAATTTGGGCACGGGAGAAAATTAGCTTTAGTACGGTAATATTGATATAACCTGAACTCTGGAAAAATTGTCATTACTCCCTAGTACTACTAGCTTTTAAAGCATACAAAGAGCATATGTGTGACCAGCTGAAAAGTTAAGGATTATTCCCATACAAAACTCACCCTGAGTTTAAGATTCAATCTATTTAGCATATATAAACTTGCTGTATGTTAGTATAGATATTCCTCTCCTGCTATATGTTTAGATGAGTGTTCCTTTCTGAACTCATCAGTTCAAATCTACAGAAGTGCATTTCAGCTATTTTATTTATTTCAGTGCATTTCTTGAGAGCTCGGTACAGATGTAAATTAAAGCAGGCTTTGAGTTACTTGAGCATAAGCATTTGAACAAATTCTTGAGTTGAAAATGTACCTTTTCTTGTCTGGATAACTCCAAAATTGGCAAATGTATCTATGAAACTTGCCAATAAATTCACTTTTTTGCTGGTAAAAAAGCATGAAAGATTTCAGCCTAAAAGATCATTTTTTTAGAAAAAGGGTTCCTGGAAAAATTGGGTTGAAAATGGTGGGAGTGCCTTCTCAACATTTAACTATAGTGCCAGTACCTAGAGATTATAACCAAAGAGTGACGCTTGTTGTATCTTTCACTTACAAAGTCAAGCCTTCTCCTAACAAGCGATTAGGAGAATACTTAGTGGGAATCTCAAGCAAAACCAGTGAATGTTTCACGAAGGAAACCTTGTAATGTGGAAATCATAGGATCATGGAATATCAGGGTTGGAAGGGACCTCAGGAGGCCATCTAGTCTAACCCCCTGCTCAAAGCAGGACCAATCCCTCCTTTAAAGAGGGGATGGCTATCAAAAATGGGTCATACTGATGTACGTTCGTTTCCCACAAAATTATTTACAGACTTTGCTATGAGAGTAGTGGGGTTGATTGTTATTCTCATGCTGTTACCTATAGTTTCTTGCCCATCCGCCCTATACACATGTGCGGACACTTCCTGTGTTCATGTGATACTACTGCCTAGGATCCTGGAAAGTGTATGTAATTGTGAAGAGGAGCTCTATGCAGCTCCAAAGCTTGTCTCTCTCAACAATAGAAGTTGGTCCGATAATAGATATTGCCTCACCCACCTTGTCACTCTAATATCCTCGGACCAACACAGCTACAATAGCACTGCATATAAGAACCTAGACAGAGCTCCACAACTACTCTTCCTCTGGCTCCCCTTTATTAAAAGGAACTGGATCCAGTACCTTTTCGCTGTTGGATCTACCTACAGCCTCTGCATCAAGCTCCTTTGACCTGATCTACTATTTCTAAAATAGTGCAATGAAATGTTGAAAGCAGAAGGGGAAAATATGGTTTCCATTACACGTACTATAGTTTGTACTGAAGTTTTGCCAGCCATATATAAACTCAGCTAAGATGCATTGTTAATTGACTTCTCTGTCTCATTTTTATTCTTTACAGTAGTTCAGAATCCGAAATGGAGGAAGAGGAGGAGGAGGAGGAGGAAGAGGAGGAAGCGGGGCAGCCACAGCTGCCCACCTCAGACCTGGGAGGTGTGCCATGGAAAGAGGCTGTGCGAATCCATGCCCTTTTGAAGGGAAAGAACGAGGAAGAGCCTGAAAGTCAGAAAAACCACGAGGCTGAAGACCAGGAAGAGGAAGAAGAGGAGGACGAAGAGTCTAGTGAAGGTTAGAAAAAGATCGGTTTGTATTTTCCTTCTGCTACACAGGCAGGGCAAGCTGAGCCAAGTACCCATGTTCAGCCCAGAGTGGTATTGGACAGGCACCCCTACAGTCAGATGAGTTAGATTGTACCTTATTCTTCTCAGAAAAACCATTGAGGGCTGATGGGGAAGCAGTGAATCGGGGTGGGATGGGAGAGGTTCTTATGAAGGTATATTGATGGAAGGGAACCAGTGAAGGGTCAAAGGGCACATGTACACTGCAGCTGGGAGCGTGCCTCCCATCTTGGGTAGATGGACATGCTAGCTCTGCTTGAGCTAGCACATGAAAAATGGCAGTGTCTGGGCAGGTTTGGCAGCTAGCCTGAGCTGCAGCCCATGTTATCCCCGGCTACACTGCTCGGGCAGAGCAACGCATGTCTGTCTATCCGCGCTGGGAAACGCTATCCCAGCTTCAGTGTAGATGTACCCAAAGAGTGTGTCAAACCAAAGGCCGCCTTATCTTTCGTTTCAGTTTTTTCTTTTTATCCTTGCATTTAACATTGCTTTTTTACATCTCTACCCCAATATAACGCGACCCGATATAACACGAATTCGGATAGAACGCAGTAAAGCAGTGCTCTGGAAGGGTGGGGATGCACACTCCGGCAGATCAAAGCAAGTTCGATATAACATGGTTTCACCTATAACGCGGTAAGATTTTTTTGGCTCCCGAGGACAGCGTTATATCGGGGTAGAGGTGTATTTGTAAGTGAATTTAGTGCTGATAAATGATGCTAGGTTGACCACATCAGAGACAGAAGATCTCTCTCTAGAGGGCAGTTACAGCACTAGTAACAGCACAGTACACTTCCCATGTACTGTCATAACAGTGGGCCTCAACCAACCACAGTACCTTACCCCTCTCCCCAGTATAGCCTGATAAGAGAGAGGGGTTTAATTCTTGTCTCCACTTGCTCTGGACTCAGTACTCCGATTGGATCAATATATTCCCATGTTTGGTTCAGAGTGCTAGAAGGGGGGCACTTTATGCCTGAATGCAGGGTGCAGCCAGAGTGCAGAAGATACTTTCCCCTGGGTGGAGCCTACTTGTACCATAATGGTCTAACCCAAGCAATTAATTCTCTTGCTGGTTTCCCTCTGTGTAACTTTCAGCTTTGTGACAATTGTGCTATTTTCTCACTGGTTTGTAGGGGAATCAGATTTGGATTTGGCCCTCTGTTCTCTAGCAAGGTCTGCGGGTGCTGCGGAGGCAGCGCATTCAGCCTTGAGGAGGAGGGAGTGCCTCACATCACCCAGCAGTAACCCCCTATGGCCAATATTAATGGGGCCCCAGGAGAAGCAGTATCCAGCTCTCCTAAGCCAGCAGGAGACATTACACAATATGCAGCCCGAGTTGAATCCCTGTGCTCTCCAGGATGTTTTTATTCCAGCTCTGAGTCTTTCTTTATGAAAAGGGTGGGGAAAAGTTATGGAAGGATTTCCTCCCCTGCACCTCTTTAGTAAGTCATAACCATACTGAGCTTGTTTTGGAAACTGGTATCTTTGCCTGCTTCACTGCCATTCCAAATGGTGACTGGATCTTATCTTTCAAAACATGACTTGGGTACTTGCATTTCCCCTTTGCTTTCATGAGAGCTACCAGACTACAAACACCAGCTTCATAAAGGCCATTGGCCATGTAATGTTGACAGTATGAGGAGAGGTCCGTTTGTGCTGGGCTTCAGTGGCAGTCCTGTTCAGGTGTCATTTGGTGTGGGAGATGGCCTTTTAATTAGGTGGTTTGGCTATATTTTTCCACATGGAAACTGGAACTCTGTAGCTGAAGTCTCTGTCAGAACCAAGACCACGGTTTAAGTATAGTAATATGCATGTTGGTTATCAGTCTACTAAATTGTGACGTTCCCAGACCTCTGTCCAGTGGAGTTTGCCTATCAAACAGGGAGCTTTGATTAATACAGTAAGTCTTACTGGATTTTCAGACAATAACTCTATGCTTTCTGATTCTCTGTCCTTTCCCTCTCTGTATTATTTGTGTGTGTGTATCTGATGCTATATGTGGGGGTGTGGCTCCCCCTGCTGTAGAGGGAGAGTATTACCCTTGGGCAAGAGAGCTCCAGCAAGGCCTCTGGCTTCAACGTCTCTCAAATGAAGAGGACACGGGTACTTTTAAAGGTACCCTTGTGCCATCACCACTTTAATTTGCCCTCAGGCGGAACTGACATTTTAAAGAGCAGGTCCCACATGAAAAGATTTTCTGTTTTTAGTAAATTGCATTTACCAACTCTCTCGAAGTTGATTCAGGAATTACTCACTTCTTCTCATGGTCCAAGTTTGGGCACTACTTGGCTGTACCACATTTTTTACTGTTTTTTGTGGGGGAGCGCAGGGAAAGCTAGATTGACTCCAGAAAGCACTGAGACACTTCAAGCAACTGTAAAATATACCTGAAATTAATCTGATCACTTCCTGCTTGGCTAGGTGCACTGTTTCCCATAATGCACTGTGTTGCCATTTTTGTTTTGATGGTTACTTTCCTGGAGTATTGGGCTACAACAGTATGTACATTGACATTGCTCATATGAGCCAGGATATGTGAGACTACAGGGTGAGTTCTTTCACCCAAATGAGTGGGTGCACCGGAGAGCCAGGGTTACATGTCTTTGTTTGTAGCTGATTGCTATTATAATATACCTCCTTTATTTTATAGTTCCTGTTTTGCCTGAAACTAATTTTAGTATATGCATCAGTCTGAAATATTTCATAGGAGCATAAGAGAAAATCATATGGGAAAATATCAACATTTTTCTTTGCTCTTTTGAAAATATACATACAGTATATATAAATATTTTTTGTTCCGAGCCTTTCTTGACCCATCATTTGCTCTCCCCCTGGAGTCTAGCTGTGCTTTGAGCAGAAGTCTGGAGTCCCTTGGCCACTTTCAACACTCACTTTCTATTGGAAAAGTTCAGTTTGGAATGTTAAATCGTCCATGATTTAACATTTTTGATGCTGAGAATTGAAGATAGTCAGATGGCCAGAAAGCACAGGCACGTAGGGGTGACTGCTGCCTTTTTCCTTAACTTCCACTCTTCTCTATCCTAGCAGCTGTCCCACTTTAATTTTTGTTCCCAAAGAGCAGGTTTGGGACAGCTTCCATTTAAACTTTTGAACTACAAAGTCAATTTGTGAGAGAGCCCAGCCACTCCTAAAGTGTTATTGAGTGCTGCAGTGAAGCTAGAGGGGGAAACACGCTGTTCTTCTGGAATTCACCAAATTATCTTTTCGTGTAACGGTGAACAAAGGAGTCCAGCTTCTTGTAAAACTTAGTGGCCAGCCTTGGGGGAAGCCGCAGCCATTTGAAATCCTTCTGTGATGTTTTGTGGGTCACCTAGCCTGGTAAGGGGTTCTGTTACTGCCTGCCCTGTAACCTTCGGTGACGTAATGCTGTGCTGCTGTGACTCAGACCTGACACCACTAGCCAGCCCGCAAGCATCAAGGTCTCACCCTGGCTTCCACCAGCCTACTTACTCCTTGCAGGGTGACACCAACAGCCTTTCCAGTCCCGTGTCTCCCCATAAATTCATAACCACAGTCCGTATACATAGTTCATAATCAACAAAGAGTCCTGTGGCACCTTTAAGACTAACATGTATTGGAGCATAAGCTTTCATGGGTGAATGTCCACTTCGTCAGAGGCATGTCAGACTAATCAGATCCAGACTAACACGGCTATCCCTCTGATAGTTCATGATGACCATCAAGTACAAAACATGACCAGCTTTCACAGAAGACCTTACTGAACATATTTTATAGCACAGTAACATTGTATACAGCAGGGGTCAGCAACCTTTCAGAAGTGGTGTGCGGAGTCTTCATTTATTCACTCTCTGATTTAAGGTTTCGTGTACCAGTAATACATTTTAATGTTTTTAGAAGGTCTCTTTCTATAAGTCTATAATATATAACTAAACTATTGTTGTATGTAAAGTAAATAAGGTTTTAAAATGTTTAAGAAGCTTCATTTAAAATTAAAGTAAAATGCAGAACCCCCCGGACCAGTGGCCAGGACCCGGGCAGTGTGAGTGCCACTGAAAATCAGCTCGCGTGCCGCCTTCGTCACGCGTGCCATAGGTTGCCTACCCCTGGTATACAGTCAATTCAAGGGCTTATTTTTTGGGGTTCCAGACCCTCTGTTCTCCTCTTGGGTTGTCTGGACTCTGATTGTCACACCTTCAGCCTGCATTCGCATGGTCAGACATCAGAGAAACACCAGGTTTGCCCTCTAGCCAGCCCTCAGTACTTCACAGGTGGCCGGGCTCTTTAAAGTTTTTACATTATTGAGAAAGCTGAATTGGGGTCTGCTTCTTAAGTAAGGCCTGGTCTACACACACAGATGTGCAGGTTTAAATAAAGGAATGATTTTCATACGAATATACTTAAACTGGTACAAGTTTGGATTATATCAGTTTAGTTTACCTTGGTAAATTTACAGGAGCAAGCTACATTGATATAGCCTGTTTTAAACCGATATGACTGTGTATTCACACTGGAGTTTGCATGAGTTTAACTAAACTGGTTTTTAAATTAATGCAATGTCTGTGTAGACAAGCCATAAGAGTAAAATGTAAAGCAGCATGCAAAGTGCTGCAGGTGAAATGGCACCAGCGGGTGCAGGCTATGGCTGCATTTGCAGCAAAAGCATGCCATTTCCATATGGAAAAGAAAACATTAGAATTAAGCGTCTCTCCCTATTCTCCAATTTCATTTCCTTAATGGGTTTATGGATACTGTAACAAACATATGCCATCTATTTCTAGCTTCTCATTGTGCTGTATAACCCGACCACTAAAAACCTGAGATCTCAGATCCTCCTGCTGTAAATGACAGATTCCTAGCACTTGAAATAAAGGAGAATCTATTTGCTGTAGTAGTACAGGGCCTGTGACACACACTTGAGCAATTCTGATTCCATCCATTGAAAGGTAGTGGTAACATATAGGGTAGCAAGTACATTACAATACCTATTGTGTAAAAGGAATAATCAGGTAATAAAGTTAGTGATGTCAGACCTGTGTCTGGTCCAATTCTACATTCTGATTGGGCCTTTCTTTGGTGATGTCATACCTGTTTAAGTCCCCAACAGTCAGGATACAAAGCCATATTATAATATGGAATAAGTCCTGCAGATCAAGTGGGACCTGCTCTTTGTGAGCCTTGCTGAGTGACTATATATTTCTTCCGACTTCCAGCTGTTGCTGGTAATCCTCAACCTTTTAACTCAGCTGTGTGGTGTGGTGTAAACACTAACTCTACTGATCTCAGAGCCTGCATGTGGGAGCATTGGAATACAAGTGCAATGAGGAAAGATCAGACCGGTCCATTTGTTGGCCAGTGACTTGGGCCCTGTCAGCCACTCCTGAATATTCTCTTGTTCCCTTCTGGATGTCCAGAAGTTCTGGTAAGGTCAGGTTTTGTGCTGATTCGAAGAGGGATCATTACACTGAGAAAACTGTGATATACAGATTAAAATTGAATCCCATTCCCTTTTTGTGTATTTCTCTGCTTTCTTTTGCCCCTTTGACTAACTACCAAATAATTTTGTGCTTAGATAAGTGCTGCTTCTCTCAATATCTGCTTTCTCCTACTGTTATAGTGCTGAGTGTGATGCCACAGTCATTTCTGAGACTGAAGCCCTCATTTATTTGGGGAGGAGGGATAGCTCAGTGGTTTGAGCATTGGCCTACTAAACCCAGGGTTATGAGTTCAATCCTTGAGGGAACCACTGAGGGATGTGGGGCAAAAATCAGTACTTCGTTCTGCTAGTGAAGGCAGGGGTCTGGACTTGATGACCTTTCAAGGTCCCTTCCAGTTTTAGGAGCTAGGATATCTCCATTAATTTAAATATATATATATTTAATTTAAATTTATTTTTATGATTCCACAAACCAGGCTTTCCGTGGGTTATTCTGGTTTGTGACTGTCCTTCCCTAGTACATTTTTGACAAATGCCTAGTTCCATGCTTCTGAGATGGAGCCTGGCCTGTTGCCCCACATCATGGGCAATCTGCAGTCAGTGAAGGTTGGCTCATTGCTGTGCAGAGACTGACAGCTTGTTGCCCTACAGTGTGAATGGCTGTGTCTAGTGCATGCCAATGAGTAGGGAGTGGTTAGTGGAGGAAACAGCTTGCCAGAATATAAAACCTGCAACCTATGGCCAGATCAGCCATGGAGAATCCTGTATACCTTGCTGCAGGAAAATGGTGAGGAGAACCCACAATCAAATTTCCCAGGGTCCTTCGTACCGCAAACAAACCAACAACAAAGGGGAAATTAAGAGAATTGCTACCAGGGTGGATGAATCAAACTGTCTAGTTGAAAACCTTCAAATACACAAAATACCTTCTAAAGCGGTTAGCCATATGTACCTATACTTTTGTCAAAGGAAACCCCCTTTGAAGGAGAGGAGAGGTTATTTTCATTATTTTCAATGAGAATGCTGATATTACTCATAAAATGACGCTTCCCCCTGAACAACCCACTCACTACTCCAACAACACAGCTAGAATGCTCTGAATAAAGTGTTGTAAACCTTAAACTGAGCAAAAATTCAATGCGATATAAGGCTACATGCAGCTGGTCATTCTGAGGGCAGCCGGCAAAGGGAGACCTTATGGTTTCTCTGTTGCACATGTGGGTGAAAAGTTGTGAGTCAACCCCCAAAAAGTTCACTTCCACAATGTTGAGGACCTCTGGGGAGTGAATGGATCCTTTGTTCTGTGGAATTGAGCCCACAGTGCAGACTGTCCCCATGCCTTTTGCCAGCAGGATACATAGGGTAATACTCATTTTGAATAGGCTGAATAAGGCTGAAATTTCTGCTAATTGATCGCCTATCAAATCTCAGTTGGATGCTCAGAGTGTGTCTTCCATTGCCGGGGTGCTGCTTGCAATAGAGGTAGTATGCCTCTGGGCTAGCATTATTCAGCGTCAGGGTGGAGCAGGAATCTGAGGATTATGAGTGGTTGTGAGTTTCTAGATGCATGCACACATGATGCCAAGCGTTGTCTGTCTGTCTGGCAAACTGATCTTGGCAAGTAATATTTTCTTTTTTCTTTCCTTATATTTCCTTTCCTGTCGTGTGTTTCCTTTCTCTTCCTCTTTCTCTCTCTTTCCACCCTATCCTTCCTCCCTTCCCGCCCACATCCTGATCTGCCTCATCCTCGGTCTGGTAGCTGGAAACCTGAGGCTACAGCAGATTGTAAATCCGATTGATCCCCTGGAGATCCTGGCAGATGTGCACTGGACACACATCCGCGAGAAAGAGGAGGAGGAAAAAATGGTCCCAATTTCAAAGTCCTCCACCTCCAGAGGTAATCTCCTGCTGCATTGATCCCCAGATCACAGTTGCAGCTGTTTAACTCTGTTGCTTCTGCTCCCTTCAAGCGCAGCCTTCTTCAGAAGGGTGAACAATGATTCAAAGCCTCTGCTTCCTGAAACTTAAACACTTGTTTAAACGTTTTACTTTTGAGGTCGGTATCCATTTAAGTCACTGGTTTTCTAAGTCAACACAGCATAGTGAGCTTTCCTGGCTTGTGTATCTAATTAGACTCTGTGTAACATTCTGCTACAGGATGGAAATCATTTGATATTGCAGGTTGCAAGCCCCTGATAACAGATTTAAAGGGTTCATGGATTTGAGAGGAAGCAATTCAGCCAGTTGTGTTCCTTCAGGATGAGGGTGATGAAGAGTCCAGCCCTTGGAAAAACAAAAGTTACTTATTCTGAAGGGTTGAACAGTTTTCGCGTCTACAATGAATATATTCTGTTGCTGCTTTTCAAAATTTGTATCTGCATCTGGCAGGGGCCTGGTGTCTTCAGGGAATGGTGAAGAGCACAGAGGGCCCAAGGAGATAGCTGGTTGCTGTTTGGCTCTTTGTATTGAGATTTGACAGTATTTATTTTTTTTTTTCAGCAAAGTGAGTCACCATTTCAAGTTGCCATTTTGCTTCTAAGGTCACTTTGGAGAAGGAAAAAAATAGAGAATGCTAGTACCCTCTCCCAACATCTCTGATATATCTCATTGTGATTCACCTTCCACACTATTCTCACACTTGGGACTGTGAGCTAAGCAGGGTGGGATCTACTTTCCTAGTATTAGAGAGCTGTAAGGAAAGCCCAAGTGTCAACAAAACCAACACTTTGTGGTGTTTGATTCAGTAGGTGGTAGTCTTCCCTCCAAGTCTGTACCAAACGAATGTTCCGGAATGATCTTAGGAGAACTGTGTTACAGAGGCGCTGTCTTTCCAAAGAAATTTAAGACCAAAGTCCTGACTGCTTGTGGGTATTAAAAATCACATGGTACTTGTTCTAAGAGCTGGGGGTCTTAACTCTTGTTCCCTAGCCAAATTCTTGCCAGGTAACTATCTTCTGCCTAAGGTTCCTCTGTAGTTTCAGCTGGGAGTGCCTTTACTACCTAGTATGTTCATTTATTATTCAGTGCTGCATTTCACCCCAAAGGTGGCTACATTTGAGTGGTGGGCGAAAGTTATTCTTATAAATATAGTAGCTTGTAAAGTGCTTTGGGATTCTTTGAAATGAAAGGTGATCTATAAAGATAGATCATTATTTCCCTTCTCCCACAATCATACAAACACAGGCCTCAGTGTTATAGCATTAAACATTCTTGACCAATGTTGCTTGAAGTTTAAGAACCCTGAGTAAGTGCTGACTTTGTTCCTCAAGTTTACCGTACTTAAGGTGAGTTTAGCTTCCACTGATAACAGAAGTGGCCACAAGTCAAGTGTGCTGCCATTTCTCAGTTTTCCATTTAGCTTATGTTTTCTCTTCTTATTTTTCCAACATGTTTTTCTTTGTGCAAACAGAGCGGTTAAAGCAAAAGTCGACCAGAAGGACTTTCACTCACTCCGGCATTGTGAGCTACCAGTGTCCTGTTTCTAAATCCCAACTCCTCTCTCTGTGACACAGCTGCCTCCATGATATACTGTTACAGTTGTCCGTAAAGTGAAGGAAAACCTGTGCTGACCCTTTCCTATGGTGTAGACAATTCCTTCCGTGGCATTTACAACTTCCTTCGGGAAGCAAGCAATCTTTCCTTCCCCAAAGAATAGGCCAAACTGAGAGCTGGATTTCCACAGACCCGTAACTTAGATGCTTCATTGCAATAATCCACATGTGCTGTTTAGAGAGCACTTCAAACCCACTCTCTGGAGTTGATGGTTAGAGCTAAAGGAGCAGGACAACATTGCTGATACCCAGGAAAGCTGTGTTCTGTGATCTCTCATGCTCCAGTAGGAATTCTCCCCTGCCTGTAAGCATCCAAACCCAGGCAATATAGTCTGAAATCAATACAGCCTTTGGCTTCTGTTAGCACTATTTGTGTGGTCATACTCTATCTTTTAGCTTCTCTTGTCAGCTTGACCAAAATGGCTGGAATCTGCAAACAGGACACTGAGGACATGTTCAGCTCTCACTAACACCCTTATCTTCCATGGATCATAAAGCAGATTTGGTATTTATACCTCATTATCCTAATTTAACCCTCAAATCCAATCTCCATCATCTGACAAAGCCTAGGTTTTATTTCTGCTCTCAGTTTTGAGGAATTTCTCTCTAGTGTTTCAATTTCATACACTTATTTGTGTCTAACTTTTGATTTACTATCATTTATTGTTTTTTAAATTCAGCATCCGACCTTCCCTCCGTACGCCGTGAGGCGGTGCAGGCATGGCTGGAGACGGTCTCTGGAGGTAGTTTGGTGATATTCATTCTATACCAATTCAGAATAACCCTGCCCGCCTTCTTTCCATGCCTTCAGCGCCTGAGCTGGTACCTTAACACTGGATCTGTGGCCCTGTTGCTATTGCATGACCAGGAGCGGGGAGTGTGCATGCATGCCGCGCTCACAGTCCATTCTTGCATGAACTGGGCTTTCATCTTACCCCTTGCAAAGGCAGGCTGTACAGAAAAGAACATCTTCCATGTAATGGAGGAGGAGAAGAAAGTAGGTTTAACATTTTGATTTGGTTTATAAACTGAGGCGTAATTGTCAACCTTCCCCACCCCTTGACAAAGGGATCTTGGTGCTTGCTTGTAAGTGAAAAGATTAGGGAGAGTGCTTCAAGCAGTGTCTGGAGCAAATTACAGCTTCCTGCTGAAGAGACCAAGAAAGAAGATGTCAATTAAGCTAAAGCCAGGGACGCTCTAGAGCCAGAGTGACTATGGAAAAAGCCACTCTCCACAAACCTGAAACATGTTGCCCACCTAAGCACCAAAGGAGTGGAAAGATGCTAAATGTCAGCTGCTCTTCCTAGGAGGTCCCCTAGAATCTCTTATAAAATCAGTGAGTGTGGATATTTTGGGGGATGGGAGGGTGTTAAATTCTATAAACCACAAAAAGGGTCTTAAAAAAAAAATAGAGTAGAACGGGGGTAACTTGTGTGATCTCTAGCTGAGTTGCCCTTGCAAATAGGAGTAATTAGCTCACCTCTAAAACATTGCTTCTGTAACTGTTTTGGCAAGGCAGCAGCATTTACGGGATAGCTGCACATCACCCCGTCAAGTCCTGGCTGTTGGCCGACATGGACAG
Source organism: Trachemys scripta elegans (assembly GCF_013100865.1). Lineage (NCBI taxonomy): Eukaryota > Metazoa > Chordata > Testudines > Emydidae > Trachemys > Trachemys scripta. Next base: position 109,482,129 of record NC_048298.1, on the reverse strand, counting down.
ACTGCTGAATCTGTAGTTTCTGGCTGTCATAGTGTATATCTCACCAGTTACTGTGTGGCAACTTTTGTTCTCTTGCTCCTCATCCTAACTGCACATAAGTATATGCACAGTATATGTATAACTATAACCAGCCACCCTCTTATCCTGTCCCGCAAGCTCTGGGTCCTTCAGAATGGGCTGCCCATTGCACCAGTGTGTTACTTATCTATGCATCCATAAAATATGCTGCTGAATGTTGTGTTTTTAAGGTATTGTGAAGAATTTATTTTCATCTATTAGATTCTTGCTATAGGACACTGGACCACAATTTCCAAATGGAGAAACCAACATACATATAGCCAGGCCAGTGTCAGATAGTCACGTTTTTGAAGGTGACACTTCTACACATTTTGGGACAGTTGCTCACATTTGCTGTTTTTACTTAAAACAAGTTACTGTAGTATTACTCTTTCTAAAATGGCAGTAGCTGGTACACACCCAAGCAACAAGCAGGTCAGTAAAGCATCAGTGTAAGGGGGGCGCTGGTTTAGTTAAGAACATCTTTAGATGTCACAGTGGGAAGCCCAGCCCTTACAACTGTGACTTGGCTTCATGTTGTAGATCTGTAAGATTCTGCGTATTATAAAGCCTCTGGTTTAAGGGTGCAGGACATGTCATGCCACACTCCCTTTTAGGTGATAGCACAGCATCTTATAACAGCAGTTTAAAAAAAATGCAAGCCATGTGCCCCTCCACTGCCATGATGCTACAAAGGTGGAAAAAGTGACATAGAAGAAATTCTCAGGTTGAAGGGGCAGGACAACCCTTGTTTCAGTGGGACAGAATGTCAGTGTCATGCTTTGAAGACCAAGGAAGCAAAGAGCCTCTGCTAGAAAAAGAGGAGAAGATCAAAATGTGTGTGGAAAATGTCAAGATGCCAGCTCACTCTTTCTTAGACTGTCATGATTAGTAGTGTCGTCATTTAAATGGTCCCAGATAGGCTATGAAATGAGCACTGGAATCTGTTTACATCATTATGGAGCCAGAATTTTAGCATTGTGTGCATATAGTTTGCAGCATGACTACTGAGAATGTGCGCTCATTTGCAATAATTGAGCATTCAACAACCCAGTTAAATGTCTAACATGTCATTTGAGCCTGCAGTTGTGCTAATTATATGCATAAATCCAAAAATGTGGCCCAGGTTTGTGCAGTCTGCCGGTGCTATGGTTAAAGCAAGAAATGCCTTTAAAACAAAAAAGATTCTGCCTGAAGTTATGGAAAGGCCTTGAAGCTGTGTGACCAACACTCACCCATAATAATTGAGATGGGATAAGGTGTAACAATTGAGAAAGTTATAGGAGTCTCTTGGTTTTTGTGAAATATAATTTAATAATATAAATTAAAGGCCATCCTGGTGGGGCCTCATGCTCCCCTCTGGAATTAAATCTTTTTATGTGTAATGTTGTCAAATGCCTTCTTTAGGTTTATAAATTCATGAATCTTCCCTTCAGACTGATCCTGTAAGGCAGATTCTGGGCTCTGGCAAACAAGAACAGACTTTTTATGCGTCTGTTATTCACATAAAAATACCTGAATACATCCAGGTCCTGGGTATCTGCACTGCAGTCTGGACTCCACCAAACTGTTTCTTCTAGAATGTTGCAACCGCACAGAGTTAAACAGTTTTCAAATGGTCAACTCTCCCGGATAGTCACTTCCTGGCAGGTCACCTCGTCTGACTTCAGGTCCCTCAAACGTCTTTGTTTCTGCTGCTAGGCAAGTTATTGTGGCAGAATATGAGATTGCAGTTTGCAACTAGCACACATCCTCTAAAATGTTGGTAACTGCAGTTCCTTTGTGGTACCAATACTATATTGCAACAACAGTTGAGCGTATTCCATTAGAGCTTTCCCTGACACCCTCATTTAATGTCTCACTCAAGCACATCTTGGTTGCAGAAGTGGAGACGCTAATACTTCACGAGGCCAGTCCCTCAGAAGTGCCTTAAAAACCTTGCAGTGCCAGTGTCTGTGACAAAGCTTCCTCAAAGGCACAAAACCCCTTGACTACTCGGACTCAAGGCTTGAAATGCTGGTTGAGTGTTTTCCCTGCTGACGCACCTCAGAGCATCTTGTTGCAGAAACAATGAGTAAATATTGGCACTCAGGGCACTTGGTGCAGTTTAAAACTGTTTTCCCTTGTATAGATTTTCTTCTCTCTCTCTCTCTCTCTCTCTCTCTCTCTCTCTCTCAATATTTTAATGCATTTCCAGCCCCATTTGAGGAGAATGAAGTGGAGGATGAGGTGGGCACAGAACCAGCAGATACAGAAGGGGAAGCAGGCGAAGATGGAGACACAGGTGCAGAGCTGGATGATGGTACGGTACCACAGTGCATCATTAAACCTTGTTATGGGAGCAGAGTCATGTTGGGAAGCAGGTGTCTTGTATAAGGGTGATCCAGTCAGAGTAGATCTGTGTATGTGGGAGCAAAGTGCAGAAGAGAGAAAAATAGGATTGAAGTGTGAAATGGAGCTGAAGAACTGCAGTGCCATGGATTCTGGAAGACATTGCTCGCAATCACTCTGTTAGAGGGCCCAGTCTTATCATAGAATCTTAGGACTGGAAGGGACCTCGAGAGGTCATCTAGTCCAGTCCCCTGCCCTCGTGGCAGGACTAAGTATTATCTAGACCGTCCCTGACAGGTGTTTGTCTAACCTGCTTTTAAAAATCTCCAGTGATGGAGATTCCACAACCTCCTTAGGCAATTTATTCCAGTGCTTAACCACCCTGACAGAAAGTTTTCCTAATGTCCAACCTAAACCTCCCTTGCTGCAATTTAAGCCCATTGCTTCTTGTCCTATCCTCAGCGGTTAAGAAGAACAATTTTTCTCCTTCCTCTTTGTAACAATTGAAGTCCTTACTCTCATTATAATCTTTCTGAATGAAGGAAGTGAGTATTCATGTGGGATTTTGTATCAACATTAGTAACTAGTTAAGTGACCCCAGTTAGCATGTAATAAAATAGAAGGATTAGGTGGTAGGCTAGGAAGAATAATAGAAAGATTTAGGAAATAGATGGCTGTCCTTATGGACTTGCATCCAACACTGCTTCCTATCTGTGTCGTTTTCTTTCCCTCCCCAGATCAAAGATGGTCAGATGACACCCCATCTGAAGCAGAAGATGAGTGTCACTTACCTCAAGGGGACATGGAAGAGCCAGAATTGAAAGTCTCTGAGGATGAGGGTGAGCGAGAGGCTGCTGCTCCCTGCAGTCTGACAGATGGTAAATACTTAATCTCTGTATCTTGCAGTCCAGAAAGACTGATCATTTCTTTGAATTGTCAAACTAAGCTATTGGTGAAAGCAATCTCTTCAGTTACATTTGAACAATGCCAATACTCTATGCCTTGCATGTGTTTGCATTTGTGTTCTGAGAAAGGTGTTGTGATACCATGAGGATTCCCAAAGCATCAGGGAACCCACAGAACCAGTTGTTCCCTCTCTCAGATCCCTATGGGTGCTTTTGGGCTAACTGCCTGTGTCATTAGGATCACATACAGATACTCAAACAGACTGCAGAGGGCTCATCCAGAATGTAAAGGGCTAGTGATTTGTTCACTGTTTACTGTGCTTCACATGGATTTAGAATGTTAAAGGGCTCATTTGTGGGGGGTTTTAATGCACTCTCCATTTTCCCTAGATCCATGCAAACCCTCTACCCCCATCTGGTCACCCAATGAGACCGCTGTTCCTCTGTCCCCAGTTGGTAGTCCCAGTGCAGAACAAACAGAGGTAAGAGTTCCTGGTGCTCTTCAAAGCTATGTTGATATCAATTAAGGGACTGTACTCTCTAGATTAGTAGAACAGCTTGTATGATTGAGAGTGATAGTTTTAGCTCTTTTTTTCTTATCTAGATAATGTACATTGTCCTCTGACTTCTTGAGACCTAGTTTCATTTAGATTTTAAAAGAAAACAAGCCACTTTTTTTTTCCCTCGGAAGAAGTTCACAGTGCAATAGCTGATCAGTAGCACAAGTCTCTAACTCTAAAGGCAAAGAAAAAGTTATTGGGGACCCTCAGTGGGCCAGTGTAGCAAGCAGGAGTTATGTATCATGCATATATACAACAGCAAAATAGTCATTGTCCAGTCCCTTCTTGAGTCTGCTCAGTCACTCTGAGTTCCCTCCACAGCAGTGCCCTATCAGATTCATTTGCGTATAAGCTGAGTGAAGACAAAAGTCATAATTGAGACACCCCGGGTTTATGTTTTACTCGTTTCAGTGCCATTTCATTTAGAAAAATCAGTTTCCCATGCTACTGCTCTGTGGGAGAATCTTTGAGTAACTTGGGACACTAAAAATGTTGAAATCATCATCCCTGTTTCCATTTTTTTTAGTATTTTATTTTAACTGTTATGTCCTTTGTTTTTGTGATTATTTACTTGCTAAATTGCCAGTGCGGTTGGAATTAGATTCCCTAGCCAATACTTAAATTGTGAGATCAGGCTGGTTTGCTGACAGCATTCATACTGGAAGGAAGTGGAGTGATTTCCTCTTGTCACTTTTAATGGTACTATCAGACACATTTATTGAGTATTGGCCTGCTAAACCCAGGGTTGTGAGTTCAATCCTTGAGGGGGCCATTTAGGGATCTGGGGCACAAATGTGTCTGGGGATTGGTCCTGTTTTGAGCAGGGGGTTGGACTAGATGAGCTCCTGAGGTCCCTTCCAACCCTGATATTCTATGATTATTTGTTTTATAGTAATGCTGCAGTCAGGATCCAGGGCCATTTTGTGCTAGGTGCTGTCCAGGCATACAGTAGACAAGGACTCTGCCCTGAAGATCTTGCATAGTTTTGAAAATAACATTTTCTGCAGCTGACACTCTCCAGACAGTAAATCTGTATGGGGAAATGTCAAAGGCTTAAACTCTTTAACATAATACATTGCCTGGGTGACATAGCAGTCTAGTGGCAGCAGGTCCAAGTGAAATCCAAGACTCCTCAGATGATTAGGGGTTGGGAGCTCTGCAGCACCCACGTACTGAGCCCCCAGCTAAGGAATGCCTCAGGCCTTTGAGAAACAACCATACCCTAGCCAGCTCTGGCCAAAATGTGGAATAGGTCTGGAAGAACCTTCCTCTGATGGGGGGCCACTCGGAGGTGGGAAGGGGTAAAGTGGAATTGGGTATTCTGAAATGTACTTTCCCTCTCTTTCCAAAATTAAATTTGTCGTTTCAACTTGCAGAATAGACAGCTTACAGAGTGGAACAATATCTGATGAAAGATCCCAACTGGTTTTCCATGCACTGGAAAAAGATGCCAAATGCACTTTTCATATATTGAAGCTTAAATTATCACTCCCTTATTCCTGAAAGCCTGAGGCATGGAGCGATATTCTAAATCCCTCTGAAGGTGCTTAGGGACCATTAATAATAATTTTTTTTGTTTCTGCATTTCCATAGAAGGTAGAGGATCCCCTCACGGCACTGCCCTGCATGGACAAATCTCCAGAGACACACTTTTTTCCTGAACCATTCCTCCTTGAAGAAAGTCCAAAAGATGAAATCCTTGAAGATCAGAAAGTTAAAAGCCCTTCTGTCTCTCTCTCTCCAATACGGTCCCAACCAGTTGCATTGCCAGAAGCCATCACACCTACATCACCAGTGCAGTCTCAGACAGCAACACCTATGTTGGCTTCATCTTCCCCCTCTGCCCAGTTGCCTATCTGTTCCCAGCCTTTGCCGTCTGCTGAAGCATCCATTCCATCTCCAGTGGAACCTCCAGTGTGCTTTCAGCCTGTACCAGCCTTAACATCCACCCCTCTGGCCCAACTTGCCCTGAAGAGCCAAGATAATGAGGTGGAAAAATTGGGGAGCCCTACTACTGCAGAAGAAGCCCTGAAACGGAATAACCTCGTAGAGGAGTTCTGGATGAAGAGTGCTGAAATCCGGAGGAGTCTGGGGCTCACTCCAGTGAACAGAAGCAAAGGGTCAGAGCCTAGCTTCACTGTCTCAGCCCTTGAGTCAGCTCCGCTGAGTGTTTCAGAGGAGGGGATCCATCTTCTAAAACCCCAGCCTGCCCCAAGAAGGCTGATCATGTCCAAACTAAACAGTGAGCAGATGTCTCTGCTGACTCCAAAATCTCCCTCGGACAAAGAGCTGAAGAGTTCCAATGAAGTAAAGAGAGACTTATCCAGCAGCTCTGGATTGGGTCTGCATGGGAGCTCATCCAACATGAGGACATTGGCCAGCCAGAGCTTCAATACTTCTGACTCCACTATGCTCACTCCACCATCAAGCCCTCCCCCACCACCTCCTCAAAATGAAGCACCAGCAACTTTGCGTAGAAAGAGGCATCAGACAATTTGGCAGAATGAGTCGGAGTCTAAACCAGCACCAGCACCGACACCTCCTGCACCCTCACCTTATGAGCACAACCCGCCTGCCAAAGAGTCAACCCAGGCCTCAAAAGAAGAGGTGCGGAAGTCATTTGTGGAGAGTGTGGATGAGATTCCATTTGCTGATGATGTGGAAGACACTTACGATGAGAGAACTGAGGATACAAGTCTTCATGAGAAGTTCTTTACACCCCCTACCAGTAGGCCAAGGCCAGAGAAGCCTCTTCACCTGCCATTGGTCAAAGAGAATGGTGGACCACCATCAATGGAAGGAGGAGCGAACCAAAGAAAGAGAGTGCTGCCTCAAATCTCTCCAGAAGCCAAGGAGCTAGCTGAGGAAAGAATGAAAGCCAGAGAGAAATCTGTAAAGAGTCAGGCATTGCGGGATGCCATGGCTAAGCAGTTGTGTAAGATGAAAGATCTTGAGGCCGCTGCAGCTGCTGGGGCCACCAAGGCACGAAAAGCCTCCTCCATGCCTTCGAAGCCCAAAGAGAGGGTTTTTGAGTCCTCAACGCGTTTGGCCATGAAAGTAGCAGAGGGCCCCACACTGAAACATGATGCTGCTAATGAAAGGTTCCTCTCCCCCCCTGCTGACGTTGCTGGGCCCGAAGGGTCCGTCACCTCCTCAGAGGGCTCCAGTGGGAAAAGTAAGAAAAGGACTTCTCTCTTCTCCCCTCGTAAGAACAAAAAGGAGAAGAAATCCAAGAATGACAGCCGGCTTTCTGACAAATCCAGTGGCCTGGCTGAGGAAGCCACCAAGCCCAGATCATTGTGGAAGTCTGTCTTCTCTGGATATAAGAAAGACAAGAAGAAAAAGACTGATGACAAATCCTGCCCTAGCACTCCCTCAAGTGGTGCCACAGTGGACTCTGGGAAGCACAAGGTCTCTCCAATGGTTAGAGCAGCAGGTATAGTACATCTGCCTGTCTGCACACTGTACTTTCACTGCAGCTGGAAAGCTTCTGAAATGAAGTAGTCCCAGCTTGCTACCCCACACTGTTATGCCTCTGAGTCACTCTCCTTTGCCTAACATGCAAACCAGGATTACCCTTGAGGATAATGGGATTAGAACTGTACACACGTTTGTTTATAAAATAAGTAGCATATCAATGGGAGAAACAGATTGTCAAATAACAAATTTGGCACATTACTGTTCATTTCATATGTACCAGGCTACAGAACTAGTCGTTTTTCTGCCTTAACCTGACTCCGAAGAGGAGTTTGCCACTTCTCAAACTTGTTTTAACTCCCACCCTGGCTCCCTACTTTGACCATCAGTTCACTTCCCTTGAATCTGCCATGGCAGACTATGCAATGTCTTTAGAGACCGACATAAATGTCCCTTCATTAATTAAAAGGTAAATGGGTGCTCAAGGGCATGGAGGTATAGTTACTTCCCCTCCTCTTTGCTCCCTGTGTAACTTGGGACCTGCCAGCTCTCCGCTGCTCTAAAAAGCAGGGATCATGGGGTCAATCATAGATACAGATCTGCCACTTGGCACTCAGAGCACTTAGTGACAACTTGAGACTCTTGAGACATATTAAAGCAGTTATCTGTAAACATGGGCCAAAGCAGAGATACCTGTCATTTCTTTTGACTTGTACAAAAGTGGAGCTGGCCAAAATGACTTAATCCCTGCTGCTGTCATCCAAATGCCCAGCCTCTTTGTAGGAATGTTGACCTGGCTGGAGGGAAAGGAAGCTGTGCTTACCATGTTCAACATCATTCTCAAATTTACCTGCTTCAGAAGGTGGTGCTTCCTTAGAAACCCCACAGTCAGTGATTCCACACTGTGGTGTCACTTTGTGGAGCGGTGCTTTTGGGAGCACGATATTCCCAGATATTGCAGCAGTGAAGTGTGACTGTGATAACTATTTCAGAAGTATAAGTCAAACAGGAGCAAGGCCAAGCTCAAAAGTATCTGCAGAGACAGAGAGAAACACAATAGTAGTGACGACTCTTCTAAACCTGTCATCCTATTCTTTCTTTTTTGGGTCTGTTTTCTCAGATTTGCAGCTCCGTCGACACTTGAGTTTCTCAGAGGACTCTGACCTCTCCAGTGATGACGTTCTCGAACGATCTTCTCAGAAATCCAAGCGAGAGGTAGGTAGGAAGACCATTTAGATAGAACTGTTCTCATACAGATCACAGACTCAGAACCAAAACAACCTTTGCCGGGATTAATGTTACCATTCTTACGGTTTTTGCTGCGGATGGTGTTAGTATAAGATTGGTTGAATAATAAACCTGAAATCAGCCAGTCAGTTTCAACAATAATCCAAATTCCCTATTGGCATTGTACAGAGGTCCTGTTGTCACTGCCTTGCGTACAGGCATTATGTGTGTATTGCTTTGTTTGAGGGTAGGATATTTTTGTCCCTCTAGAGAACATACTCACAATCTCTAGCAATGGGAATTTCATGTCTAAAGAGTAAATTTTACTTGCTGTAACGTTACTACAGAAATGTGCCATTGGGACATTCCTCACTTCATGGTGAAGATCTGGTTTTAGGATGTTGTTGTGCCAACCTGTTCAATAGGTTGATCTGTTGGAGTTCGAGGCCAACTGCATACAGGTATGTTATTGTGCATTCAGCAGAGGCATAAGCAAGACAGAGTATCCAGAGAGGAGGAAACTGCAGGTCTGTGGTTCTGCAGCATGGCATATGTGTGCGTATTTCCCTGGGGAGATGGGGATCTATACATTAGTGTTCTTCTGTCTGGAACGGGAGAGCCTGCACCTATTCCTCTCCCATTTTGTCCCTGCTCCCTTTGATGGATCCTTGGCAATTAGCAGTGTGTCTCTGGGTGTAAGCAGTGACTGCGAAACTGAAAAAGGAAGAAGGCACGTTGGCTACATGGGGATTTGACCGTAGGGCTGTTGCTCATCGTGCAGGTAAGGGCTGGGTGTGCGCTCAGCTTCTTGAGAGAAAGAAGTGTCTGCTCATGAGCAGCCTCCTCTGGCTAGTGCTGTGGAGTTCTGGAGCGAGCCACATTGACCCCTCCCCAGCCAAAGGCAACTACACAGTGAAATGGGGCTCAAGGGGAGTAGAAAAGTAAAGAGAAAGCAGAAGGAGCTTCTGTTGGACCCCCACAAACACCCCAAAAAAGAAACCTGTCATTTTGCTGGGACCGGGGCATACCTATGAGCAAGAGACCTGGCAGGAACTGAGGGGCCCCTGCTTTTTATTTCTCTCTATCTAGTGTATTCATCACATAATGAAGGGGGTGGCCATGTTTTCATAGTTTCATTTGATCAGGGGAAAAAATAAAGTAAAAACAGAACAAGTGAAAAATTTAAAAAAATCACAGTGGATGTTGGAGTGGAGAGAAACCTGCAGCTGTCGGAGGGGTTCCTGGATGTGCTCTGCAGGTTTGGGGTGTGATGATTGGGTACAACCTTCTCATCCACAGTGCCATGATCCTCAGCTCAAGCATGCACTGGAAAGAGAGAAGTGAGTTCTCTCCTGTCCCCACTTTCTCCCCTTGTGCCTGGCTCCCAGGGTATGTCAACACTTCAAGCTGGAGGTGTAATTTCCAGTTTGAGGAGACGTACCTGTGCTAACTGTGATCCCGCTACTGTGCTAAAAATGTAATTGTTGCCATGGTGACTGGAGAAGCTAGCCGTTGGAGTATGTACCTAGCATCTGGGATGGGATCATCCACCTCCATCTCATGAACTAAAGGAGCCTCAGAGAACAGTATCACAGCTCTCCACTCTAATGGTGAGCAGCTCCCCCAACTTTCACCAAGCCTGGAGAAATCAATGGCAAATGCCAGGTTAGGGCAGATGTCTGGTTCAGCTGATTGGGGAGGTTGTGGAGCAGTGCAAATGGAAATACAGCAGAAGATAATTTCCACTTGTATTTTTAACTATGATAAGATAAAATGTAGTTTGAGCAACTAACAACAATTCTCATAAACATGGCAAGCAGAGGGATTGGTGTACTGAAGTGAATGCGACTCGTCCTCACTTAGTTAAACCTCTTTAAGCTTCCCTTCCCTATATATATATATATATATATATATATATATATATATAGTCACCTTTTCTGAGAGGAGGGTTTTACTCTGGGAACTGTTCTTTATATTGGACCCCTTTCTTTTCCTTCTTTGCTTGCCCTCGAGGTGTTTCATGACAAGTTCCGCATTGCATCTGAGATGCAGAAGGAGGAGGTACCTGGGGAAGCAGAAAGAGATGCAGTATGTGGGGGTTCAGATAAGAGCTGTGATGCTGTCATTCCTGTCCAGCTTGTGAACTCCTGGCAGCGGGACTTCAATAAGCACCATGTATGTTCTCAAAGTTGAGGGTGCTCTAAATATTCACTCTTTTTCTCTGACACCTCCAAGCTGAGCAACTTTGGTATAGATTGGCTTTTGCAGAAGAGATGCTGGCCACTGAGTATTCCAGGGCCTGGGGATATTATAGATGGCCTGGAATTCTTCCTGATACCCAACAAAATATTGTTCTTCCTTTAAATTTTCTCAGCTATTTTACATAAGCAGCAAGATTTCCAGGGTATGGTTTTCTTGTCTCGTTTTCTCCATTTGCTGTGGCTAAGTCACATTTAAGGATCTCTTCTTTGCTCAGTGCCCACCTGTGCTTTCCAGGAGCAGTAATTGGGAGCGTGTGCACTCATCCAGAGGGAACAGACCACAGACACATCAGCTTTTGGTTCACAACAAATGTGTCTGGGGATGTAAAACATTTACCCCACACCCTGGCAAGTCTCACTGCAGAAGGAATTGCATCCAGGGTGTGGCTGGCAAAAGGGCAGCACTGATTATTGGGTTTGTGCCTTTTAATTACAGCCCAAGTCAACTGCTTATTTCCTCCATTATGGGGGGAAAAGTGGCTTCCTTCATGCCGCATAACTTTTATCTGAACCCTTTCGAAGTTAAAATCCAGCTAATGTTGCTTTTGTGGTTGTTGTATTGAACTTGCTTCCCAGAGGGCTTGGCCCATTTAGCCTGCCCATCATAGCATTAGCCATCAGCAGTGAATTAACTTTGTGTGGCTTAGTGTGTTGCCTTTCAACAAACGCTTCCTGTAAAGAATGTTCATGTAGTACCCTGTGGGGTGTGCGCTAATAGGTGTGTGTGTGTGTGTGTGTGTGTGTGTGTGTGTGTGAGAGAGAGAGAGAGAGAGAGAATGTACAGGATGTGGGGCGGTGATCAGAGATACATGTCTCCTGCTGCAGTTAGTTCGCTGAATATTAAAATTTGCATACATGTTCAGATTGTTTCTCAGCTTTCCATTCATGATTGTTTTAATTAAATGAATATTCTGCAAAAATGCTGAACGCTGGCGCTTTGCCCAGGGTGTTACAGTGCGCTCTGTACCTCATCGCACAATGGAAATTCACTTCGCCTAGGAACACTGGGCAGTGCAATCATTTCACCTTAAGGGGGTAATGGAGCTAAGGGTACGTCTGCGCAGCAGCTGGCCTCATGCTTCGCAGCACGGGTAGACAGACGCACACTAGCTCTGCTCGAGTTAGCACACTAAAAATAGCAGCGCGGCGGTGGTGGCTCAGGCCAGTGGCTCAAGAACAGTCCCACCCAAGCCCCTGGGCTCTCCCGTCTAGCCTGAGCTGTCACCTGTGCTGCTGCAACCACATTGCTATTTTTAGTGTGCAAGTTTGAGTAGTGGTAGCGTGTTCTTGTCTACCTCGAGCAAAGCTAGCACGTCTGTCTCCCAGCTGCTGCGTGGACCTGGCCTTAGCATGCCACTCTTGAATCAGTATGGTAGTAAATATTTTTTTTACTGAGTTGAAATTACAAGACTGAGGGGCCAGAGCAGAGTGTTCAGCTATTCCTGACTTGTAGCACAGCTCCGTACTGATTCGCTGCTGCAGCAGAACACTTCCAACACCCTGCAGCCCCACTGAGTCAGTACTGGGGTAGTGAAGACTGTCTCATTTCAGCACTTTTGGAGGAGTCCCACTCAGGTAGCAAGTCAGAGCCTCCATTAGCTTATGAAACACCACATGCTCAGAGCCCCAGGTAATGTTCTTGCAGGTTACAAAGCAATGAGCGAGGCCATGGTGATGGAACTCAGAGCTTATTTTTAATTAGTAAGCAAAGGCCAGATCGAAGCCATAAAAGCACCAGAACTTCTGAGAAAAAAGGGATGGAGCAGAAAGTAGATGAGGGGGAATGTGACTGAGTCAGCACGTGATCTTGCTGCCGCTCTGAACGTTGAACAAGCAGACACCAGAGTGAGTCCCACCAGGATGCAGGCTTTAGGCTCTGTGACAAAGGCAAAATCCATGGTAACAGACTAAATAGAGAGCAGTATAGTGAGATATCCGAAAGGGCTTCTTCACCAAGAGATTCATTAATATGTAGAATGGACTGCTGTCTTAGTTATACATCTGTACAGCACCTACCTCAGTGGATGCTCATCCCTGATTGGGGTTCCCAGCTGCTGCTGTAATACAAATAACAGCTTAGTGAAGGCCTGTGGGGTTAGTGATTATGAATCTGTGATGCATACATATCTGTCAGTCTTATTTTTGGATAGATCTGTTGAAAGTTGTGTGTTCCTGGCAAGAAACATCAGGTGGACTGAGTGAATCTAGGGTTCTCACAAGCCAGATCTTTCTTTCTAAAAGAACTCAATCATATTTCTGTGGATTCTTTTTTAAGAAGCCATATATGATTGGCTGAGCTGGTTCAGATCAAAACAGAACCAACCCAAACCATTGTTCCAAAGCTTGAACCAAAATGTTTGTCCACATATCTACATATACTTATTGCCAGAATAGAAAAGGGGATCTCCTGGATGACTGGTTTTCCAAAGAGGCTCCTCAGTTGGAATTGCCTTCAGGAGAGTGCTGGTAAATGGATTTCTGAGTAGAGATTTTCCATTGTGCGTAATCAGGCTGTGCCAAGTTCACCATTTGTACAATTTTATGTTGCTTTTAAAAACAGCTTTGTTTGTATTACTGTGCATTTGTTTTCAATGTTGAACTGATTTTGCTCCATTTTGTGTGTTTTTATTTTTTTCCCGTTACCATTCCCATTTTAAAGTCGATTTATGTACCACACGCCCTGGCATTCAAGAGATCATATTCGTCAAAGGTAGTGTCTCCATTGCTGGCCATTGTTGCATGCATGCCCATTTATTAACCCATCATATCCATACCTTGCTCCCAGCCCTCCCACCACATCTGCACTAACACCACAACCCCTGACTCTGCATGAGTGAGATGTTAGCAAACATTGGCAATGGAATCTTCCTCGAGATCATCTACAGAAAATGCGACTCGTTAGACTGCATGCAATGATCAGTGCACCTCAGGGGTCCAAAAGGGGGACTGTTAATCAATCTGTAGGACAGTCTGGTGTTGCAGATGCATTAAGAACCCTTAGCTTCAAAGCAGGCTGATTTGTTAGGTAGAAAGTGTACTGTACATGTAACAGAGGGTCCTGTGGCACCTTTGAGACTAACAGAAGTATTGGGAGCATAAGCTTTTGTGGGTAAGAACCTCACTTCTTCAGATGCAAGAAGTGAGGTTCTTACCCACGAAAGCTTATGCTCCCAATACTTCTGTTAGTCTCAAAGGTGCCACAGGACCCTCTGTTGCTTTTTACAGATTCAGACTAACTGTACATGTGTATTTAAAAAAAAACAAGCACCCTCCCCATTTGAAAGAGAGAAAATGGTCATGTGTTAGTTTCCAGGGTCTTTTGAAACACACTTGGACAAACCGTGAAATCATAATGAAACTATCCCAGGTTGTTGGATTAGTTTTTCCAGAATGGAAGTATCTCTGTTTCCTAAACTCCATCCCTGTCCCCAAACCTAGCCTGTGTCACAGGAGTATCTGGTGTGATCTGAAACCCCCACCCCTCAATTATTTTGCTTCTAACTGGGGTAGCATTATGTGCAGAAGAATGAAGAAGCAGCGCATTAACTCCTTTCCCTTGGCAGATATAATGGTGCCTCCATGTAATCCCCTGTGTCAAAAGCTTGGGATAGAGCTGCTGCCCTTTGGCTTTAAAACTCCACTGAAGATCACACTAAACTATCCCAGATATTGGTTGCCAAGACCAATCTTACAAAGATGGGCTGCTCAGTTGGGACTTGCAAAAGAATAGTGATGTTAACTAGATTTAAAAAAAAAGAAATTCAGGTCTCCCTTTCCCAACATTTTGCCCCTTAAACTGAGTGGCATCTCTGTCCACAACTAGGTTTGATTATGAAGAAGCAGTTGACTCTTTCCAATTGACCCTTAGACATTGAATCTGTGTACATGAGGAGGAAAGGTGCTTTTTTCAGTCAAGTGAGCTCAGTCAGGTTAGCCTGACATAATTGTGAGGCCCTGTTAACATCTTTAAAGTCACATATGTTTGTGCCCACCTAGGCTACAACACAGAGGTAATACTGGTCTGAAATAATGAGTGAAAAGGTGTTAAACTGTGTCTACCCTGGTATTAAGAGGGCTTTCCTGTCAGATTAAGCTAACTCGACTGAGTTAACTTGTCTGAAAAAGCACCTTCTTTCCCCTGTAGCTATGGCCTTTCTTTCCTTGACATGATTTCTTGTGGTTTCTTTTTTCACTGGCTAGCTGTGATGGTGGTTGTTATGACAGTCTCTTCCCTCCTCCCTCCCTTCCTGATGTTTAGGTTTTGTCTATACACACAGAAATTACAGTGATTTAACTAAGGACTTGTCTACACAGACAAGTTTTACCAGCTATAAAACTGATATATCAGTATAACCCCTCTATGTGGACATATATTCCAAATAAAGAGTGGCTTTTTTCCATTTAGCTTAAAATCCTTCCAAAGCAACATTAGAGAAACTGAAAAAAGGCACTCTTACACTGGAATAAGAATGACCATGTGTGGGGGATACTGATATAAGCAAAGGTGTGACTCTAAAACAGTATAATTATGTCAGTATGACTTTCCCTTGTAGATAAGCCCTTAGTCTTTTTCTAAATTAAGTCAGTGCAGCCTCCATACGTAGACACTTTTAAATTGATTTCAGAGTGTCCACACAAGAGGGTTGTACCAATTAGTTAAATGGGTGCAATATTTGTGCTTAGACTGGGTCTAGGATGCTATTTATCAGCTAAAGCCAGGACTGGGATAAAATTACAGCTTTGCAGTTGAGCTACACACTCCTTCATGCTGTATTGATCCTGACAGTGTCACTTGCTGCGCTGTGAACACCTGTGCAGATGGAACAGCTTGACTGTTTGACAAAGTTCTGGGAATGAAGGATCACATCACTTGTGAGGTTAATGGAGAGAGGAGTGTCGTCTTTCCCCCGCGCTCTTGTTCATGGTATGTGAAATCTGCTCTTGTTTTCCTTTCTGCAGAGAGCCTACACTGAGGAGGAGCTGAACGCCAAACTGACCAGGCGAGTGCAGAAAGCTGCCCGGCGACAAGCCAAGCAGGAGGAACTAAAGAGGTTACACAGAGCCCAGGTAGTACCTCTGGTAGTATCTTCTTGCCCTAACAGGAAATACACTCTGCCGTCCAGGAAAACCATGTTATCCTGACACTCAGCAGGATGTGCAAGAGGAGACTGTTTAGCTAGATTTTGTTGTTTACTTTCCTGTATTTCAACAAGATTGCTGCTGTTCCTACTGGCTTCATCATGTTGGGTGCCACTTCACAAACATGCCAGGAGTTGCTCAAAGCTTTCATGATAGTGCAGAGCAAGGAAACACCTGCATAGTCAGAGCTACTACCATTGAGCAATAACCATTGTTAATTGAATGGAATAACAGACCTCCCTGAATAACATGCGATGCAGCTATGCCAGTGATGATTGTATAAGCCACGGATGTTACAGTGGGATTTTGCTGCAATAAGTGTACCAGATGGACGTTTTATTGTCAGACACACCTTTGGAATGGGTGGTAGGTGTCCTTTCCAAGTGGTGGTGGGAGTTACATGGAACCTGTTGGCCAGTTGTGTTCTCTCACTGAGAACGGGGCCCACCTAACCAAACAGCACCACCTCTTGTCTTGAGGGTTGGTGGGAGTCTTAGGCAGAAAATGGGACATCATGGGATTGCTTGCAAAACTAGGGCAAAGGACACATCTCTCTCCTGATGAGACACCTACCTCGGAAGCATTGCATGGAGAGCAGCTTTTTGGAATTGCTGGGAGAAAGGGGAGCTGTCATTCTGAGGTGGATAATTTGGAGTACTGGAACAGTTCCTGATGATAGTGTTCCTCTCTTCCCTTCCTGAACAGATCATCCAACGGCAGCTGGAGCAGGTAGAAGAGAAACAGAGGCAGCTGGAGGAGAGGGGGGTTGCAGTGGAGAAGGCCCTTAGAGGAGAAGCAGGTACCTTAAAATGTTGTTCGTTTTTAATGTTTGCTGACTAAATGCCCATACAATAGTTCGTAACAATTTGGAGTTTAGGATGAGGGAGTCCCCTCTGAACTGAAAGTGGAATAGTTTAACTTGGACTCAGATCATGAATTAATTCCCCTTTTCCCAGCAGAATTTTGAGGCCCTGTTATCCCTGAGGTTCTTCTAACTCTGGGGCTTCTCTCATGGGAGAAGTCCCCAGAGCAGTTGTCTTTGCTCGGGGCTCAGGAAATGCCTACCCACTATTCATTGAAAGCTATTGTATAAGAGCTAGGTGTTTCTATTATTATTTGGTGATGGAACAAAAGTGGAATATTAATTACATCGTAGAGAAATTGCACAGGGGTTACCCAGCTGGAATTCACTTAGGTTACCCAGCCAGGAGAGCCCAGTTGGCAGGATAAGAAAATCACTGTGAAATGACGTCTGTTTTTCCTGCATTGTATTGGATCATCAAAGTTAGTGTCCACACAAGAGACCATCACAGAACTTCCCAGCAAGTACCTTCTCCTCACTGCACAGCCCAAACACCAATAACCTCTCACCCAAGCTGTATGGACCAGAAATGCATGTACCAAAAGGTTTCACCGTGTCATGCTGTTAATGGAATGTGCTACGTCCCTTTTGTGGCTAAATACGAGTACTGAGCGAGGCTGGAAAAATATCTGAGCAGAAAAACACTTGTTCCGTGTGGCAGTTTTCTACCCCTACAACTTCCCCATATGATATCATAATCCAGGGAAAAAAACAATCCCAAATAATGATACAATTATTGGGCCAGGAGGCAACGCCCCCCCAGGCAGATGCAGGGCATGTGCGCCTGGCAGGCCCAGATGTGTGCACCATACTGCAGAGGTCAGAGATTATAAATGGTAATAATGGAACAGCTGTTTGAAAGATGGAACAGTGTGGTGCTCGGATGGAAGAGCAGCCACTGTCTCTGTAAGGATTGCACTGGACTGGGTGATGAAGGTTCCTTGGGAGGGAGGTCTGGTTTGGTTTTCATTGGTTACTACTCAGCCATCTCACTTGGTTGTCTTTAACCCTCAGCTTGACTTTCTGAAAGTCAGAGTCCTAGTATTTAAGGCCAGAAGGGACCACTAGATTATTTAGTCTGACCTCCTGGATATCACAGGTCACTAACATCACCCAGCACCTGCACACTGAACCCAACAACTGAAATTAGACCAAAGGAACTGAGATCTACAGGGTACTAAATGACTGTGTGCCATAGGAAGAGAATATGAGGGACCAAGATGCACCAGTGCTCGAGCCCACTGCGATAACTGGGAAATTAAGTGAGAGATACCCAGATAATCTTGGCAAGTGACACTCACGCACCCGCTGCAGAGGAAAGTGCCTATAGACGCTGGGCGATTAACAGTGTCTTATCCAAACAAAGGGTTGTGCTGCAATTACACGGTCAGCATTGGAGCACAGGCTTGATCACCTCATTGGTTTTTTGTTCTGATTGATTTCTATGATATGTCGGTTCACAGAATAATCTGATGCAATAATACATCTGCAGTGGCACCTCTCTATGCTATCTATGCATTCAGACATGGTGCCACTCGCAGACCCCAGACCCTCTAGCTACTGCACAATTAATACCTCTCTCTCTCTCTCTCCTGCCTTTGGTTAGTTTTTTAGCTTGTTCCCCTGTCACCTTGAATCCCCTCTTCCTCATTCACCTGCTGAGGACATCCATGTAAGGAGCGTCACCAGAGGCCGTGGAGCCTTACAAATGGAAGCGTGTGCTTCTCCACAATCTAGGGAATGTCTAGGCAGGCAGGCAGTGACGGTGTGGGGGTTGTGGGTATCCAGTTTGGGGGGCAGAGGGAGAGCTGAATTGGGGCCGTGCATATTTTACTTGCCGTTGAGCCTGACAGAACCTAAAGCCAGCCCTGCATGGGCTGGTGTGTTTGTGACCATTTTTTAAAAAACAGGAATATGAGAACATTCATCTCTCTTGTTCCGACTACGAGAATCTCCTGCTCCAGCAAATCTGTGGGAGATGCTCTGAGCCTGTGACAGCACCAAAAGGTTGTACAAGTTATGTTTACAGAAGCTTCAGCCCATCATAAGGGACTCTGCAGCCTGAGCTCTTCCAAGCCTTGCAGAGGATAAACAGGGAATGCTTTATTCCAAAAAATCTCTAAATCCAACCTCCGCTGGCTGAAACACAGGCTAGAATGTGACCTGTGTCCCCCACTCCCTCAGCCAGCCCAGTGGGGGCATTTTACATATCTTCACACTGGAGCCACTGTGTTTCCCCTCTGTTTAAAATCCTTCCTTTACCCCTCCCTCTGTAGTGTTATCAACTTTTGTCTCCTCCATCCATGGATCATCCAGGAAATCTACGTACATCTCCTCCTTCCCTTTTCCCTGAAGCAGACCACTGCATTGCCTCAGACACTGACTCAGCAGTGATCGCTATGTGTGAAATTGCTGCAATCTCCACTGAACTTTATGGCTTTCAATCCTGCTTTTTTGTCCTTGATCAACCATGTTAGCACTTCCCCTTAGTGAAATCCTATAAGCAATGGGGGTCAAAAGGAGATGAATGTGTACAGTGCTTGTATGATACCTGAAGATGGTCTCTCCCTATTTTCCAAGTTTATACAGAGGGAAGGAATGCCCTGGTCATGCTTAAGGTGGGAGAAATAATTTTTTTTTTACACACCTGGCTGACACAGAGGGCTGAGATACATAGGAATTACTGCACAGGATCAGACCAATAGTCCATCTGGTCTAGCATCCTTCCTTGAAGAGTAGCTGGTACCAGATGCTTCAGGGAAAGGTATTAGACTCTCTGTAACGTATAACTGTATAATCACCTGTCCGTAGAACAGATTTCTTCCTAACTTTCATCACTGGTTGACTCTTGACATAAAACATAAAGGTTTATATCCTTATTATTATTAATAATCATAATTTCAAGTAGCTCCTACAACGTGCAAGTCGCTGCACAGACATAAAGGAAGGAACAGAGCCTACCAAACAAATGGTAGGGAAATATGCAAGTAAAGTGGACAAAGTTATTAACCACTTCTTGATGACAATATTAGACATATGGACAGTTTCCATTTATTCCTCAAATTTTCCATTGTTAATCAGTGAGGTTTGGTGCATTTATATAATTTGTGGCAATGAGCTCCACCAGCTAATTATGTATTGTGTAAAAATATTGCCTTTAACAGTTTTAAATTTCCCTTTCAGATTTCCTTTAATTGACTCCTTTTTTCCTTGTATTATGAAACAGAATAGACAAGAGCACCTGATCTTCTCTGCACCACACATTATCTCTGTCAGGTCCCCTCGTATTCATTTCTTCTCTAAACTAAAGCATTTTAAATCTTTCCTCCAATGGGAGTCTCTCCCTGCCTTTAATCATTCTCATCACCTACGTCTGGGCCCATTCTATATCTGTAATATCTTTTGTGACATGGGGTGACAAGAACTAAAAACAGCATTGTAGGGGAGGATTTATGATTTGTTTATATCATGGCATTAAAATAGTTTCACTTCTGTTTTCCATCCATTCTATATACATCTTAATATTGTTTGCGTTATTAACTGCCACTGAGCAGATGTCTTCATTGCACTGTTCACAATGATGTCCAGCTCTCTTCCTGAGAGGTTACATTAATTTAGAACCCAGCAATGTGTATGATTTTTTTCAAATCATTTATTCCAGCTTGCATTATCTGATATTTGTCAACATTGAATTTCATGTATCATACTGTTATCCAATCATCTAACTTGGTTAGGTCCCTTTGAAGTTCCGTGGTCTACTTTAGTTTTGACTAAAACCTAAATAATTTTAGCTGCAAATATTTCCACCTCACTGTTCACCTTCTTTTCCAAATCACTGATCAACACATAAACTCCACCAATTCTAGTACACAACTTGGGAGTACCCCACTGTTAATTTCTTACAGTGTTGAAAGTTGAACATTTATTCCTACATTTATTTTTTGTATTCTTAGTTTATAGTCCATAACTGCTCCCAGACCCCACTTCCCCATGACTACTTAGTTTCCTTATTAGTCTCTGTCTTTCTTTAACAATCTCTCCCATCGGTGGTTGCACAGACTAAATTCAAGGCATAGAAAAGACATCTTTGAACATTCTGAAATGTGGTCTCCGTCTCCAGTGGAAAGTTTGGTGTGTTCAGGAACTCAGTCTTTTGAAATCTTTTTTGCACTAGTGCCTCTTTCTCTCAGGTGCAGCAGGATAGTCTCAAAGAAGGTTTAATTCTCCACTTCCCTCAAATCCCCCATGGGAAATAGTGTTCTGTATGGAACTGATATTAGTTTAGCAAAACTTTGTTTTAAAAAAAAAAAAAAAGGTATTGGTCTGGTGGGACACATTTTTGGCTTTGGGCTCTAGTGTTTATTTTCTATTCTGTTGGCTAATTATTAAACTAAGTGAGTAATGAGGGCTCTGTCATCATGGATGTTTCTTCTCACGCTTTAAAGAGATCTTGGGCAGCCAATTTTAAAAGTTAAGGAAAATATGCCTGCAGCTCTCAGATCACCAAGGTTTGCCAAGAGTCTCTGGTCTTCATGAGCTAAACCATGTGCTTTGGGAAATTGTGTACTCAGCCAAACAGAAAGAACTGCCCCCATGTGCCTCTTGCCCAAAGAATCACAGTGTAGTACCAGACTGGCTATCTAGCCCTTCTCTAGGAGGTGTGCAAATACACACTGTGTCCATTATCACACACCTGCACAACCACACAAGCTCTTTCCTTCCCCAGCACTTACCCCCCCACCCACACCAACAGACATTCTCCTTCCCCAGCACACATTTCATATTGGCAGAAATATACACTTGTCTTCCCAGTGCACACTCATGGACTCCTCAGTTATGCCAGCACCCAGTGCCCTCCACTCATGTGCTGTACACTCAGTCTTGTCTCACCCTCACCCCCAAGAAATCAATCCTTGTACCTCTCCTGCAGTTTCCCTGAGAAATTATGGTGCTTCCTTAGGACACATTTTTCAGCCTGGAAGCAACAAGCATAGCTCTTCCTTTCTTAGCAAGAACAGGAAACGGGTCGGTGTCAAGAACTACTACAAACTGAACAAGGTGAAATGTCTCTGTACAGACCTCATGCCCCCTCCCTCTGGAAGCCAATGCCTGCCTGCCTGCCTGCTGGGAATTGTTATTCTGTCTCCCCATCTCCTCCAGTATATGTATAATACAGCTGCATGATTTCTTGTTGTTTTTGTCTCTTTCTCTCACCTTGTGTCTCTCTCTGTTATGTGTGTCTGTCTGTCTGTCTTTCTCTCATGTATATTGCTTTGATTTGGTGGGGATAGGGGTGGATATCTGATCCAATAACTCTCTCTTCACCGATTCCTTGTTGTAGACTATTGGGGAGAGTCTTATTACAGTGACCTCATCGACTTGCATCTGGGTGGTATGTATAGCAGAACCTCTTACTGAGACTAACCCCGCTGACACCCCTCCCCAACCTTCCCTTCACCTCTTTCTCCCAACCTTGGCTCACAAACAACAAGAAGAAACAAACCTTGCACATAATTGATTGGCTATAGCAGAACCCCTTTTCCAGCTCAAAGAGAGGAGAGCCTGTCGCAGTCCACAAACCATTTATGAGGGTTTTTTCCTCCTCCTTTGGGGTTGTACATTACTGAATTCTGTTTCTAAATTTAATTTTTTAACCCCTAAATCTCAGCCACCTTCCCTGTTGGTGATGAAGCCCATTTTGTTGTCTGGCTTCCCAAAAACATTCTCTCCCTCCACGTTCCACTAGGATAAAGAAGTCAGCATAAAGTGAATGGGGGAAAAAATGGGAATCAAAAGCAAGAAACCACAAACTTTAGGAGCTACCCCCAGCCTGGGGGAATAAATCAACCCAGTGCTCTCAAAAGTCTGCTCCTGACGTTCCCCTTTCTTCTTCCAAAGAAACTAGAGTGTTCTGATGTCCTAAAGCGAGCAAAATGCTCCCAGTAGAGATGTCGGAAACACTTACTGGTGGATAAGGGATACTTCTTCTGTCTTATTTTGTTGTATTGCAGGTTAGGAAATACAACAAATCCAGATCTCTTATTCCCCTGAGACCTGCTCTGCATCATCCAACTGTCAATATGGAAGCTTCCAATTACACCTCTACCCGATATAACGCTGTCCTTGGGAGCCAAAAAATCTTAACGTGTTATAGGTGAAACCACGTTATATCGAATTTGCTTTGATCTGCCGGAGTGCACAGCCCCCCCCCCCCCCCCGGAGCACTGCTTTATCGCGTTATATCCGAATTCATGTTATATCGGGTCGCGTTATATCAGGGTAGAGGTGTATATTAATTCTCTTTTCTGTTATTTAAGACCCTTAAAAACATGTATTAGAGTGATTTACTCTATTTTTATTGGATGTAGGGATTAGAATCATCCCTCCGACACGGCAATTTTCCTTTCTTGCCTGGGTGCCACTGCCTGCCTCCCTTAATAGGTGGCTTTAGTTTAGGATTGTAAATTCTACTTGTCTGTAGTTTGCCCGCCTTGACCATTAAAATCCCTTTCTTTATTTTAGCCCCCATTGGAGCAGTTTCCTCATTTAGTCACTAAATCTATACTTAGTAGATCTATCCCAAGCAACCAGTGCTCTGTAGGTAGAGCCAACACAACTGCTGGCTCACCTTGTCTTCTCTGGCCCTCATTTCTCACTGAGAAGATAAAGTTGTTAAGCCCAAAGTGTAACCTATGGGTAGGGAGAGCATCAGGACCAACTCCCCAGAATGGAAAGGAGTGACTTCCATGTACACACATTCTGGTCCTCATCCAAAGCCTATTGCAGTCAGTGGCAGTCTTTCCATTGACTGCAAGGGGCTTTGGATCAGGCCCTCTAGGAGCAGCTTACTTTTTTTTTTTAAACTGTCATTTCCTCCTTCTGTCTTTCCCCAAGACTGCCACCCTGGCCATCATTGCACCACACAGTAATCTGTCTGTCTGTCCGGCTGCTGGGAATAATTCCAATCCACCCTGATGCACTAGCTTTTTGGACAAAAAATACCCACCTACGTTCAAGTGACAGAATACAGGCATTTTCTTTTAATGGCCCTAGCTTGCTTCCAAATTGTCTGTGGTAATTTTCATGTGGCAGTCCTTCCTTGGAGCCCTGTGCTTTATTTGCTGTATCAGTCTCTCTGGAGTTTCTTATACTGAGACTTTTTAAGAAGGTGTTCAGAAGGAAGGCTCTTTCCAGATATGCCCATAATTTATGCCCTGTATCCTTATGTGCATATACAGTAGGAGCTGTAAAAGGGTTGATGCTGAGTTACAGTTAATAGATCCTTATCCCTGTCTAATGCTATCTCCATGATACCTTCCCTTTCTTATTATCCTAATCAATGTCTCCTTGGAGACAGCAGTCCCCTCAAAATCACTAATGATGGCTAAAAAAAAATAAAATAAAAAGCAGAAGCCTTAATTAATTTAAAGGGACACTGTCATTTAAAAAATGAAATCCTTCCTTGTGCTGCAAATAATCTCAGATTATTAAAACTAAAAAACTAATTTACTTTTCACAATTTATGGTCGTTGACTTTTTGAATTTCTCTTGGTTTGGACAGTCACACTAGACTGAGGATTGTCATTTTCTGTTTATATAGTCAGTTTTACTTTATGTGGTGCTCATACACTAGCACAGTTCTGTTGTGTTTGGCTTTCCAACACTCCAGGGGAATGTTTACATTAAAAAAAAATGTAATTGACTTATTTTTAGAGTTTTAAAATGTCTAGTCATATTAGATGTTGAAAAGGTGTTTTAAAAATACACTTTAGAATTGGGCCAAAAGTACAGTCCCTGGCAGTATCCCTTTAAAAAAAAAGTCAGTACTCCCTACCAGTCACCCACCCTATGTTGCTTTGTAGTTCAGTTTGTTTTCTCTGTGATTTGTTTTACATTTGCTTTTGGGGCTGCCAGAGCACTTAGGCCAGAAATGGATGCACAATACTGAAGTTAATGAAAAAAGCTCATCGCCTTCATTGTTCCAGTTTAATGGTGAATTTAAGCCTCAGTCCTGAAACTGACATGCTTGGGCCAACTGCTGTACCCACATCGAGTGCCACTGAAGTTGTTGGGACTCCATATGGGTGCAGCAGTCTGCCCACACACTGTCTGTTCCCAGATTGGGGCTTTATTCCCCTGCTAAGCACATTATGAACTCCTATTTGGATTAAGGAGTAGCAGTCAGTGTCTGTTCATTGAACCAGTCTCTGAGCGTCAGACCAGACTGCAGAAGCTGCCCTATCCATAGGATGCTGACCAACTAAGATAATCAAAAGTACAAAAATTATTTCTCAAATTGAACTGTCAATCTCTAAACCCTCTTGAATAATTAAGGCCCATTATGAATTTGTGTTTGTATTCTTTGATACCAGGATTGTTGCATTAGTAAGTCATTACAGATTCCACAGCAACTTTCACAAGAATAGCAATGCTAACCTAGACGTCTTGGTTGAATTCCAATTTGTGTAATTACATGTACTGCCCTATATTGCCCCTGTACTTTTATTTAGATGGCGTATTCCTCACTTCCTATTCTAAAATGTTATATATTGGCACTGTTAAACAGATGCTGCATTTCATGCTAGAGATGGCTGCATTTCAGTGCTGGGCAGTCAGTCTTATGTGTATATTCTATTATATCTCAAAAAACAATGTTAAAAGAACATTATTAAGGTTGCAAAGTCAAGCACTTACAAGTTAAGAAATGCCAGAATGAAGATTACCCAGACAACCTTAATTTGTTCCCTGTGCATATGCATTATGATACAGTCTTTAATTACATGATCTCATATGCTTTTTCCCACAGGATCCCTGCCTCATTCAGTGCACGATGGATGGTGCTCACTTAAAGAGCAGCTATTCAATATTTTATTTTTTCCTCAGTGTTCAGTGTGTGGCCCCGGCCGTATTTACTGCACATCATTCAAACTCCATTCTGAAGACATTTCCTCATGGGCTTTCTCTGTGCCACTCATCACTATAGTGTCTGAGTGTCTTCACAAACACTAGTGAATTCATATTCACAGCACTGCTGTGAGAGGAGGTATTCTTATCTTCATTTTACAGATGGGAAGCTGAGGAATTAAAGTCAAAAGTTTCCACTAATTTTGCGTGCCCAGTATGAGAGACCATGGATTTGATTTTTTTTTTTTTTCAGAATACTTTGCATCATATAGCACTTGATATGTTCAAACCACGGCTCTCATTAACATCAGCTGCAGCTGGGAAGGCTCAGCACTTCTGCAAATCAGACCACAGAATCTCAAGTTGGGTACCCAGAAAATGAGGAAGCTAACATGAGTGACCATCTGTGAAAAGTTTGGTTTATCTGACTTTCCCAACATCAGATGGAACTCTGTGGCAGAAGCAAGTATAGAATCCAGTTCTCCAGGGCTGCATTCACCTCTTTAACCATGAGACCATCCTTTTTCTTCTTGCAATCCTTTGACTCATTCACTACACACCTTCCAACTCCTGCAACAAATGAGGCAGGGCCCTATAGACAAAGTCTCCTTTACAATACACCCTGATTCATCCTCAGAGCAGTTCTATCCTGGGCACTGAATGAGGCAGTGTACAAATATGAGATCACGTAATTAAGGAAAAGATTCTTGTAAAGATCAGCCAGCAGGGAAGCATAGAAAAACACTGACTAATATTTGTTTAATTCTGTATATCCTGTTTAAAGCATGCTTCACCAGAACCTTGATTTTTTTTAAATTAAGTTCAAGTTGACAGTGTCCCTTTAAAGACCTGCAAAAAGAGTCTTACAGGGCATGGCTCAAACCAGTTGAAATTGGGATGGTCCCGTGTCATGTAGTTGGCAACCATAAGCCTCCAAGAGGGTGGGAGGGAGGACTTCAGAGGAATGAAAGAAAGAGGCTATCTCCCATGGTTTTTTACTGGCCTAAGTACAAGGGACAAAGGATTTTTTATTGGTCTAAGTCAGATGTGGTTTTGGTTTTAACTCAGACTTCAGTATTTGCCAGATGCTGGAAATGGGCAACAGGGGATGGATCACTTGATGATTACCTGTTCTGTTCATTCCCTCTGGGGCACCTGGCATTGGCCACTGTCAGAAGGCAGGATACTGGGCTAGATGGACCTTTGGTCTGACCCAGTATGGCCGTTCTTGTGTTCTTACTCTGACTGCTAAAAGGAAGTTTTGGTGGGTGGCATAAGAAGTTTAAAAGTATCACTCAATTCCTCCTTCCTGAATTGGTGAGGCCAACTGTCACCACAGCAACGTACAAGACCCTGAGAGTTAGCCTCTGACCTGGCTCTTCTGACCAGCACTGCTGTGTGCTGACTGTCAAACCACTATGGTTAGGCAGCAATGCGCAAATCTAATGCCTTGCTCTAGGCAGCACCTCCTAGAGAACCTGATCCCACTTGGCCTGAGGTGCGTCCATTTGAAATCAATGGGAGTTGTAGGTGCTCAGCACTTCTCAGGGAAACCAGCTCAGCTCTCATCCCGGAGTGCTCATGCAGAGGAGACTTACCGAGGCTGATGGTGGGGTTTAATTTAGGAATCCTGCGGCCACCTTCAGCTTTTCCACTGTACTTTCTTCCTTCCTGCCTGATCATGCCTGGTGCTTCCTTTGCATTTCTGAAACAGCATCTCACAGCAGAGGAAGGAGGAAACCAATCTGGGGTGTTGTCCTGCCAACAATGCATTACCTGGGGCAGTAGATTAGGGTTAAGTTGTTAAACAGAGAGAGAAAAAATACGTGGTCCAGGGACTCAGGGAGTTTTTAGATTAATTGAGCTACAAAAAATCCTCAAGAGCTCTTCTGAGTCGCGTGTAATAGAGAGGAAGATGTATTTTGATAACTCCTAAAATTGTTCCTTTTCCTATAAAAGGATTAAGAGCAGAGGTGTTCTTAGTCCAAGTCCCAGTTTTGATATCTAAGGTATTTCGCGGATATCAGTAACAGAGAACAGTTGGATGCAGATTCTCCTACACCTGAAAGAAAGATTTGGTGAGTGTAATTCCTCCAACGCAGTTTTGTACCTGCCAAGATGAGAGTCAGTTGACGCATACAACTCATTACAGAGCCACCAATGTGCAAACAAATTTAGAGCATTGATTTTTCCAATTCAGTCTAGCCAGGCTCCATCGTGACCAAAGGTCATTGCCATCTGCTGGCTGTTTGGTGGCATATGTGGAACAAAATTGAGGATTCTCAGTCCAGTTCCCAGCACATAGCACACAGACTGGTGCCACAGTTAACACCCTTACTGGTGGTGTCAATGGAGAGACCAAGGAATGGTCATGGAAACCAAATTCCTCTCTCATCCCTAGCCTCCTGTAAGCCAGCATTGAGCCACATTAGCAGGACAATCTGGGGAGGGTCGCGTTGCTGCTTCCCACACTGTACCCATGATGTGGACAGAGGAGTTGGGTCTCCAGACCTGCCAGTCCAGGGCTTTTAACCAGCATGAAATTAACATAATTTTTTTTAAAATGTTTTAAAGAACAGATTTTTTTATGTTCATCAACCTAGTGTACTGGTCATTTTGGCCCTCATGACACGGGCCTGGGAAATAGTTTTAACTCCTTTCTAGCAAGGATTGTGTTTTAGTATAACGAGCTAAAGAGGTGGTAGTTTCCCTCGCTAAGATAGATAAGACCTAGCCGTGCCCAACACTGTTAAGAAAGCCCCAATATATGTGGTGAGGAGAGGTGAAAGGTCCTGGGAGAAGCAGCAAGGCTGAAATGGAGGTGAGGTGCAAGGAGAAGTGACAAGGGCAGGGCAGGATAGATGGGGACCAAGGCTTCATTGCTATTTTGTAAACTGCTTATTTTGTATGGTTAGGCTTTATCTGTGCTTGCCCAGAACCCAATCCCTGCCCAAGCACAAACCGTCGCGTCAGAGCCTTAAATAAAGAACCCCATCTTTTAAAAATTGAGCTTTTGTGGAATTTAAATGTGAAATATGATGGTAAGTGGGCTGTCTAAAAGAATGATCTTGCTAAAGAGAGATGTTTTTCTATTCATCACATTAAATTGTCCCTGATTCTCTTCTTATAAAACAGCTACAGGGCTTTTCTTAAAGGTATCCACCAGAAGGGCGAGTGAATGTGGATGACATGGGAATGTATTTGGGGTCCATAATCATCTGTGTGAAGCTCAGTTCCCTTGCTCCATGAACTAACGTAGATTTAACTTGTTTAACTAAACAATCCCCATTTAAAGATAACATGGTGAAATCTATGTGCAATCACTCACTCCACTACAGGAATCACTAAAAATGAGGAGTCCATACAGATAGGAGGAGAGTGGAGATGTTGTACTGTACAGAATAGGATGGTGTAGCCTACAATGCAGTAAAATGAGCTGTTTGGGGTTGTATAGTACCATAATAGAGCACAGCATCATACAGTGATAAGCACAATACAATACCATGATGATGGGTGCCTTATAAATGTTGTAGTAATAATTCACTGCAGTACAGTATGCTATGCAGCTCAGTGCAAGTCATTCAGTACACTGTATTACTCTGTAGCTTTGCCCCAAATCCTGTAACTGTGTAATACAATGACAACACCTTGTTTATATGTTACAAACAAAAAAGTCTGGAACCCTTTCCAAGTCATTCATTCTGACTGGGAACAGAGGATGTTCTACTGGAGGAAGAAGCATTAGTATAAGCAGTAAAGCCAGAATAATAGAGCACCGCAGGAGAGGATACTCTGTGCGGAGAAGAAGAGGTGCTTCCGGCTGAAGACAGTAGCACGTGGAGAAGTAGAGGCTAGAAAGGGGCGGGGATTATGATGCGGATGCAGTGGGATTAGGTCACAGGGCTTTTGGCAAAGAATTTGGACGCTAGAGAAGCATTGTGGGATCTGGTTTGGAGGTGTTTCTGGTGGTGAGGAGGAGTAGGGGGTCACTGAGAAAAATAAGTCTGTTATGAGGTGGTTACTGCAAAAAGCTGCAAGGGTGAGACATTAGTGGTTCTGGCACTCGACAGGAATTGGGAAAAGCAGTAAAGCTAGACGGTAAGGGGGCTGTGGAAGCAGTGGCGGAGCCAGGGTGCAATGGGGTCTGGCATGTGGGATGCAGGGAGAGACCTGGGAGAATGACCAAGCCAGGGCCTGGGTTGGCAGAGGGAAAGGGTGTTTGTAAGGAGGAGTGAGGCAGGGAATACAACCGGCTCTAACAGTGGAGCAGATATTGGGAGAAGAGGAGGAGGGTTTTATAAATCTCACAAATCACAGTGCAGTGGAAACCGCAAACAGTATCCTTCATGGCAGGAGTAGTATGTGCACCATACGACCACTGGGATTAGTGTGTGCACTAAACAAACACTTTCACCAGTGCTCTACTAGCAGGTAAACACCAGTGTTTTCACAACACTGCCATATTGATGTTTTTGAGAACATATTAAAAGCTCCAGAAAAATATATAAAAATATAAAATAACATGTAATGGTTGTGGTCTACTGTAGAGCATCAAATCAGGAAGGAGGTGGATGAGGCATTTCTAGAACAAATAACAGAAATATCCGGAGCACAAGACCTGCTAGTAATGGGGGACTTGAACTACCTAGCCATCTGTTGGAAACACCACATTTCCAATAAGTTCTTGGAGTGTTTGGGGAATTGTATCTATTTCAGAAAGTGGAGGAAGTAACCAGGGGGACAGCTATTTGAGCAGGGCCGGCTTTAGGCCGATTCAGCCGATTCGGCTGAATTGGGCCCCGCGCCAAGAGGGCCCCGCGCTGCAGCTGTCCACCCCGCCCCCAGCTCACTTCCCCCTCCTCCCTCCCCTGAACGCTCCGCCCCCTCCCCTGCTTCCCGCGAATCAGAGATTCGTGGGAAGTCTGAAAAGAAGCAGGGGCGGGCGGGCAGCACAAGGTAAGCTGGGGTGGTGGGGGCGCGAGAAGTGCTCCGGGGAGGCGCGGCCCGTTCCCGCAGGCCCCAGCGGCTCTGGCCCGGCTTGGCTCCAGCCCGGCCCCCGCGGCTCGGGTCGGCTCCAGCCCGGCGCGGCTCCCGCGGCTCGGGTCTCCCCCCGCCCCCCCCCGCGGTGCGGCTTGGGTCTCCCCCCGGCCCCCCCCGCGGTGCAGCTTGGGTCTCCCCCCGTCCCCCCCCGCGGCGCGGGTCTCCCCCCGTCCTCCCCCTGCAGCGCGGCGCGGCTCAATTCCTGGGGGCGGGGCTTGCAGCAAGCCCCGCCCCCAGGAATCGGGCCCCGCTCTTGCTAAAGCCGGCCCTGTATTTGAGACTTGATTCTGACCAACAGGAAGAAATTGGTAACAAATCTGAAGGTGAAAGGCAATTTGGGTGAAAGTGATTGTGCAGATTTCATGATTCTAAGGAAAGGAAGGAGTGAGAGCAGCAGAATAAGGACAATGGACTTTAAAAAAAAAAAACTGTGACAAACTCAGAGAAATGGTAATTAAGGTTCCATGGGAAAAAAATCTAAGGGAAATAGTTAAGTAGAGCAGGCAGTTTCTTAAGGAGATGGTATTAAAGGTACAACTGCAAATTATCCCAATGTGAAGGAAAGATAGGAACATTATAAATAAGAGGCCAATATGGCTCCATTAGGAGCTTATTAATGACCTGAAAATCAAAAAGGAATACTACAAAAAGTGGAAACATGGATGAGTTGCTAAGGAGGAGTACAAAAGCATAGCACAAGCGTGTAGGAACAAAATCAGAAAGGCTAAGGTACAAAATGAGTTACACCTAGTAAGGGACATAAAAGGCAATAAGAAGAGGTTCTTGAAATACATTAGGAGCAGTAGAAAGATGAAGGAAAGTGTAAGTCCTCTACTTAATGGCAAAGGAGAGCTAATACCTGATGACAGCAAGAAGGCTAAGATGTTTAATGTCTATTTTGCCTCAGTCTTCACTAAAAAGGTTAATGGTGACCAGATACTCAGCACAATTAATATGAACAACAAGGAGGAAGGAACACAAGCTAAAATAGGGGGGAAACAAGTTAAAGAATATTTAGATAAATTTGATCTATTCAAGTCGGCAGGATCTGATGAAATTCATCCTGCGGTACTTAAGGAACTAGTTGAAGCAATTTTGGAACCATTAGCAATTTTCTTTGAGAACTTCTGGAGGATGGGTGAAGTCCCAGAGGAATGGAGATGGGTATACATAATACCTATCTTTAAAAAGGGGAACAAAGAGGTCTCGGGGAATTGTAGACCAGTCAGCCTAACTTCAATACCTGGAAAGATACTGGAATAAATTATGAAACAATCAGTTTGTAAGCACTTAAAGGATAATAGAGTTACAAGGAATAGCCACCATGGATTTGTCAGTTCTGAGTCTGGTACTATTCAATATTTTCATTAAGGACTTGGATAATGGAGTGGAGAATATGTTTATCGAACTTGCAGATGACACCAAACGGAGCGGTTGCAAGCACTTTGGGGGGCAGGATTATAATTCAAAATGACTTTGACAAATTGGAGAATTGGTCAGAAATTAACAAGATGAAATTTAATAAAGACAAGTGCAAAGTACTTAGCATAGGAAGGGAAAATCAAGTGCCCAACTACAAAATGGGTAATAACTGGGTAGGTGATAGCACTGCTAAAAAGGATCTGGGCTTTATACTAATCACAGATTAAACATGAATCAACAATGTGATACAGTTGCAAAAAGGCTAATATTGTTCTGGGGTGTATAACATGAGCATTGTATGTAAGACATGGGAGGTAATTGTCCTGCTTTACTTGGCACTGGTGAGCCTCACCTGGAGTACTGTGTCCAATTTTGGGTGCCACACAATTTAGGAAAGATGTGGACAAATTGGAGAGATTCCAGACGAGAGCAACAAAAACGATAAAAGGTTTATTAAACCTGATCTAAGATGAAAGTTTAAAAAAACTGGCCATGTTTAATCTTGAGAAAAGAAGACTGAAGGATGACCTGATAAGAGTCTTCAAATGTGGTAAGGGCTGTTATAAAGAGATCAGTGGTTAGTTGCTCTCCATGTCCACTGAAGATAGGACAAGAAGCAATGGGCTTAATCTGCAACAAGGGAGACTTAGGTTAGATATAGGCTTCCAATGGAGGTTGTGGAATCCCCGTCATTGGAGATTTTTAAGAACAGGTTGGACAAACACTTGTCATGGATGGTTTAGGTTTACTTGGTCCTGCCTTAGCGCAAGAGGCTGGACTTGATGACTTCTTGAGGTCTCTTCCAGCCCTACATTTTTATGATTTTATATTAAAACAATAGTACGTGTCTGGAGACCAATAAGCTGGGTTCCATGATAGCTGTGACTTCAGATCATGGCACATGCTGGAGTGTAACAGCTAACGGGATAAAAAAGGTAAGTTTTCAACTCAGAAAGGGTTGCATTTTACTCTGTCCTTTGCTATTTGGGGTGTTCAGCGTATAAAGCTATGCGTATTCCACATAGGATTGCTCGTCACCTTTTGAAAACAAAGATTTTGGTTGTACAGAAGTTAGGAGATTGAGTTAAATTTTCCAGAACAATCTTATCTCTGCTCTGGTATGTATGATCACATAACTTGTATGCACTGACATGACATGCTACGTGCTTTTATCTGGTGTAATGGAAAAGAATGCAATTAAACATAACTCTACAGTGCATAATTCACATTATGTACGTTGTCTTACTGGCAGAGCAGTATTAATATTCATTTAATGGGCTAGAGTTCTAGTTGTTAGGGGGACCCAAAGCCTTCATAACTTGATTGTCAGCACACTTTGCTTGGGGAATGGTCGAGGGGATTATAGGTATTAGCAAAGAAGGGCTTAGTTAGGAGCAAGAAAAAAGTTCAACCAGAACTGCAAGAAGAGCTTCCGTGCTGTAGTTAGAGAATAGTTGCAGCAATGTAGTCTTCCCTGTGGAATGTGTTCTGAAGCATTATGCATCAGACACGGGTTTATACCTACTCCTGGTACCTCACTCATTGGTGTTACAGTGATAACTGCATTTACTAGCTTACAGCCATGCTTCCATGGACTACCAATCAGACCACATAACATGCGGGGCCTGCTCAATTCTCGTGTGACAAATAAGAGCCTGTGCCGTCTGCAGCTGCTATTTCTAGAACTACTTGTCGTTCTTAGAATGATTGTGTATTCAAATGTAAGTGACACGTAATCTTTCCAGCATCTGCAACTTTGAACATTTGTAGCAGCACAGTTTGGTGCATGTTTCTGGAAGTTCTGCTTGGACACACTCTGCTCAGTGCTCTTAGACACACAAAAAGTCTTTGTCCCCAAGGAGCTCACAGCCTAAAAAACAGATCAGCCAAGAAAACACTCAGAATATTTTTACAGCAAGAGATGGAAGTGGTGATGATGATATCTTGCTGTGGGTTATAGTTCATGTTCCTCACAGAAGAAGCAGGGTTTCAATGAAGAGATGGGATGTTCAGATGGTGTATACTCAGCACACTACCTTTTACATACATTTCCAGAGTTTTATTTCCAAGCTAAATTTTCTATTAACAAGGCAAATCAGGAATTCCTCAGCCACCAACTGTGAAATATTTAAACAAAGCTGCGGCTGAGTTTTCAGGCCACCACCAAAAAAAATTTAAAAAAAATCTGAAAAATATCTCAGAAGCTTGAAAACTTTGTTTCTCCCAGAAAAAAAACCTTCTGGGCTCAGACCAAGTGTAAGAAATGTCAGTATAAATGGATTTTTTTTTTTAAAGTTCTACGTGAACTGAAAAGAGGGTTTATGAATGGAAGTGACATGAGGCTCGAGCTATAACTATCACATGCCTGACTGTGGAACCTCTCCTAATGTTCTCCCTTCCTACTCCCCGGGCAAAAGATTCGTCCTGTCTGAGAGAGCCGTGCTGCTCAGTCACAAGATTTTGCAAGCTGATGTGCTCCCCCCCCCCCCCCCCCCAATCCAGTGTGTCCTATGTGTGCTGCACTAGTTCTGTGATGGTCCCTTCTAACACCTCTCCCTGTTCACCAATATCGTAGGTCTCTATAGTGAGAGCTGCCTCACTGTCATATATGCTGAGTTATTTTGAATTCTGTGGGTTATGAATTCTCCTCCTCATATAATTGCTGTTGAGTTACTGCCTTTCCCTGACACAGGCATTCCTTCCTTTTTAAGTACGCAGGTGTCTTAAGCCTCCAGTTTTGATATTCAGGCACTTCTTGGAGCGTGTGTTCTCCTGAGATACTGTTAGAAATGTTAATTATTATTGGTGGACATGCTGTTTCTTTAAAAGTGGGTTCAATTTCATGTTGCTGCCCCTCCCCTTCCCCTCCTCCCCAGATGACCGTCTAGCTCAGAGATTCTCAACCTTTTTCTTTCCGAGTCTCCCCCCAATGCCCCAACATGCTGTAAAAACTCCACAGCCCACCTGTGCCACAATAATTGGTTTTCTGTGTATAAGAGCCAGGGCCGGTGTTAGGGCAATTGCCTGGGGCCACAGGGGCCCCCATGAAGCTACATTGCTCTGGCTTTGGCTTCAGCCTCGGGTGGCAGGGCTCAGGGCCCCAAGTTTCAGACCCATATAGGCAACAGAGACCTTTTAGATCTTATTTTAAATGCTAACATTTATCAGCAAGAGATAATTATTCACCCGTCCTCACCTACTGTCCTGGTATCTCATACTCTCAACATGGTGTTAGAGCGAAGCCTCTCCAACTGAAAACCCACAATGAACAGGAAAAACTCAAGAGTAATCTTCCTCCCTGTACTTGTACAGCTCAGTAACCGCTTCTCCCACTGCCTCAGTCTGCTCCTGTCTGTTATCCGTGCTGATGAGGGATCTTACTCATCTGTAGACTGTTTCCCTCGTTTCTGCTTCTCCATTTCTTGTATTTTTTTCTTTTCTTTTCTTCTTGTTGTTTCCTTTCTTTCTCACTCTTATGCTTTTTGTCCTCTGCTTGTCTTTTATTTCACCCCTTTCCCCCTCTTCCTCTCCTCCTCTCCTCCCTCTTCCTCATTTGGTCTTATTGAAGTTGAGCCCAATGCCGGGACACCACGTCGTAGACCTCTCTCCTTCTGCCCTTGCTGTGCCCATGAAGGTAATGTAACCTCACGCAACCTCTATCTCCCTCCACCCCAGCTGGATTTTCATAGCAGCACTAGTTGGCTGGTGACAAAAATATCTATATATCCAACCTTCAAACCCCTTCCTGTCCCATTCCCTCAGTCTCAGTAGCAACCTCTGTAACAAGCTTGTATGAGTGTGCAATTTTTAAAGGTACAGTATCCCTTTTTCTGTTTTTAACTGGGGAAGGGGTAGTCTCAAGGTCACTGGGGCATTGATTTACAGTGGCAGCAGCAGCAGTATCATACTCTAAAGCTCCTGTTTTCATTTGGTGTATTTGATTTCTCAATTCTTCATCATAGGTGTCTGGGAGACGGGGCGGGGGATGAGGGAAGAGAATCTCCTTCCGTAAATGACTGTTTAATTTGTATGGATGGATTAAAGGAATACTGTGTCCTTACAAAGACCGGTTTGCAAAACATCCCTGAGCTTTAAAAAAACAACCAACCTAAACCAGACTGGTCTTCTGTGATCCATGTCTTGCTGAGTCCATTCTTGAATTTGTCCCAGATGGAGTTTGCCATAATAGAGTTTCCATTGCCAAGGCATGGGGTATGGGGTGGAATGTGATCACAGCGTAACTTTGCTAACCACTTACTCTGCTTTCCATGGTGCTCTCATATCGATTGTTCACCCTCCCTCCCCACCCCTCCCACATCCCTCTGCTCATTGGCTGTTAAAAACAAATACATAAATACATACAATCTATTTCATGGGTCAGTAGCAAGGTGTATTTGGCTGTTTCTTAGAGGCATTTACTTTACATCCTGGCACTGGAAAGGGTGGGGAGACTTCCCAGTGCTTTCATGGCGCCACTGCACTGGACATCTGCATGTCTAAGCTCCCCCCTCCCATGGCCACCTGGGCATATTGTGCAGAGAGGTTCAGAAAAGAATGCTTGGAACTGAGCAACAGACTGGTATAAAATCCAGAGAGCCAGAATCTGTTATGGGGGGCCAGGGGGTCTGTATCCCCTAAACAGTTACTATTTCTGTATTTCAGTAGCAGGTATTTCTAAGCAGGAAAGCTGCTGTTTAGCAGGAGGTACTGGATCTCCCAAGTGACCTCAGTGTAAGGGCTGGTTGGAGCTAGGGATGGAGGCAGGGCACTGATATGAATGTACTGGTCATTGGAGTAGCACATATTTCCAGCTTTCTCAGTATTTGGAATTTAAATAGCAAACCTTCTGTTTGGTCATTTCTGGTCTCCATAAGACTGTGGTTAAAAGAGAAGCTGCTTTTAATATATAGATGCCAAGTGTCCATAATGTATAACTAGGCAGAGATGTCAATTAATCTAGGAAACCTTGTTAGTCTGTGGAGAGTGAGAGAAGATGACTTTCAGTCATGCAGCTGGTAGAGGCCTGCATTATAAACACCAACAGGTGCTCTGCTCAAATCTCTGCACCTTTGAGCTCAGTTTGGAGGCCCCCTTTTGCAACAAACTCCATGCACGCAGGCAGCCGCCCAATGAGGGGTAAGAGGGGTCCCCCTGCATGTAGCTCATTGCAGGATCAAGGGGCCCAAAATAGGAGTTATCTTGGAATAGCTTCTATGATGTATTCTTGGGTCTGAGGCATATCTCAAATCACTGCAGAAAGTTCTAGAGAACATAGTGTAGCAATTTAATTTGCAATACATTTGACACCATTGGAGCCTTGCCTGTGGGTTATGAGGAGATAGGGTTGTTTCTTTTAAAATAAAATAAAATGAAATTTTAAAAAGTGAGTTCTGAAGTGGGTTTTCGCTCTCTCCTTTTTATATTAGCAAGTGTATCGTGGGTTTCTGTGTGTGTAGTTCTAATGCTGATGAGCAATTCTAGGAATAACGTACTTGTAGGATGCAGTGAACTGCTGTTAATAGATGCACTAGGAGAAGGCTCACCAAAGAGTGACGATGTATCAGGAAGGAACCACAGGAGAGGAGAATTCTTCAACAGATGAGCCAGTGAAAAGGCAGGGTTTCAATAGAGGTAGGCAAGGGGCCACTCTTAGCCAGTAAAAGAATTGATTCAGTTAATGTAACTGAAGGACAGGAGGGTATAACATAAGGGGTACAAAGGGTTTTTTTTTTGGGGGGGGGAGGGGGGAGGTTCCAGTCAGCATACATTATGGTAATATGGAGGACGTGCAAAAAAGTTGTTAAAGTTCAAGTTCATTTAGGGATGGCTAAATAGAAATGAGCCTCTAAATTATGGGTTTACCATAATGAGAAGAGGGGGGAGGAGCAATGGCAAAAAAAGGATTCGGAATGTGTTGATCCAAGGAGGAGAGAATCCTTTCGGAGGTGACACCTACAGTTCTGTGCCCTCCTCTTTCTGTGTGCCATAGGCAAACTAAACGGACCCGGCTTGGGAGTGCTCTGGCAGCATCTTGCTCGGCTTTCTTTGCACATTTTGCCCCCATTTTTGTTCCTGGCTGTCGGGCTCGTGGGGATGGCAGGGTATCATCCTGAAAACTTACAAGGTTTCTCTCTTGGCAGGCATGGGAAAGAAGGATGATCCAAAGCTGATGCAGGAGTGGTTCAAGCTGGTGCAGGAGAAGAATGCTTTGGTGCGCTACGAGTCTGAGCTGATGATATTGTGAGTGAGCAGAGGGCTTTCTGCATGGGGTATCACAGCTTCAAAGATGAGATTACTCACAGATAGTACTGGCAGGGCCTCCCTCCAGCACTGTCGTGGCTGTGATGGTAAGAGGCCAGTAATAAGTGTTCAGAAGCCTCTTGGTTAGAATGCAGTTCCCAGCCAGTAAGTTAATAAAGGTACATTTCGGAGAAGTCTCCTGTACAAAAAGAACTCGTGATGAGTGGAAGCACAAAAGGTTTGGTTAAGTCCTAAGTGTGAATGTTAACCAAAGGTTTGAGCCCTCCCACTGTCCTCCCAGGCTCTTTCCGTACAAAGCAGCCCTTGCTTGCAGGTTCATCCCCAATCTTTCATTTGTAGTTTTAGTGGCAAGTGGTCTTCGGGGAATGACTGGGCAACCTGTTCTCCTGCTGGTGCAAGGTCCTTTTTTGAATGCAGCCAAACTGTCTGCATTCCTATCCCTTCTTTAAATGGGTCCTGTAGTCCTCACTTCTCTGTCTCCAGTGAGACCCCATAGCCTTCCAACTGGGCGCAGATGCTACAGCTCTTTTCCAGCTTAGGAACACCAGGGACTTCCATAGTGCTTATGCCCCAAAGTGCACTGCATGCTACTGAAACAAGTTTCCGACCAGGCAAGACTTAACTTTGATGTTTCAAAAGCTCAGTGTGCTCTGGGATGCTACTACCAGAGAAGCCCCAAAATGCTGCTCAGATTGGAGTCTGAGGAGGCAATGCCCTCAGTCGTCCATTACTTGGCAGGTAACTTTTTCTTCAGAGTGGGATGTAGCAGGAGCGAGACTTGCACAGAGGTAAAAGGTGGCTTGAGCAACGACTGCAGATGCATCTGCTCCTTCACGCGGTCTCTGTCTTGGATTTTAAATCCAGCTGGTAACACTGTGAATAAGTTCAGTCTAAGAAAGCAGCTGAGCTGGTGGCTGCCCAGACATATGAAAAAGGAATCTCTCTTCACAATCTTCTTGTCTTTCTCCATCTGCCCACTCCAGTTGAAGACTAGTGTTGTGGAAGCATTAAGATTACATTTTAATCAGGAAAGAAATGGCTACACACCTCCAGTGTTGTTCCAAAAGGAGTCAGAACAGTTCTGAAGGGAAGGGGGGGTCTGGGAAGGTAAATACAGTAAGGTGGGAGGAGAGTAAACACCAGAATATTTTAATTTGCTTAAGTGGCAATCTGTGTGGTGGCTCCTTGCCAGCACAGCACGCACCGTAGGTTCATTCTTGCTTTGTTTCTCCTTTCAGTGCTCGAGAATTGGAGCTGGAAGACAGGCAGAGCCGGTTACAGCAGGAACTCCGGGAGAGGATGGCAGTGGAAGGTAAGGGTGAAGAGGACCAGCAATCCGTGGATTGCCACATGTATTTGTTTCCAGCCCTGGATCCTTTGACACTTTTTGATTTTTTTTTTTTTTTCCTCCAGATCACCTGAAAACAGATGAGGAGCTGTCAGAAGAGAAGAGGATCCTGAATGAGATGCTAGAAGTTGTGGAGCAGAGAGACTCTCTGGTGGCCCTCCTTGAGGAGCAGCGGCTTCGAGAAAAAGAGGAGGACAAGGACCTGGAAGCTGTTATGCTGTCCAAGGGCTCTAGCTTGAACTGGTCCTGAGCTAACATACTCACCTCTGCTGGTCTGTGCTATCCAGTTGGCCTACGCTGAGTTTGCCAGAACTACCTGGATTGAGAAAGCTTGAGGGGGAAACCTTGTTAAGGGTTCTGCAGCATGCAGGAATTCAGTTTGAAGCACCCAGAAGCCTTTTGATAAGTGGGTTTGGTTCTAGAGGCTTGGGTCCCACACGTCGGCAAACCAAGCTGAAGACGATGGCCTGAGATTGCACAGTCTCCTTGGAGTCCTGTACAAGGGGCCATTAGGATTTGTGATATGAGGGGAAAGGGTAAATTTTTTGTGGAGGGATTTATTACCTTTTAATGGGGAAAAACCCTTAACCAAACTGGATTTGCTGCAGTCTGATCTCGCTCCCTTTTTCACTATTAGCATTTTTTAATAAGAGGGAGAGAAATGGCTACCCTCTCCTGAAAACCACAGCAGCCTGTAGCAGTCCTTGAGGGAGTTAACCAGCTAAAGGAGAGCTCCCGAAGCCCAGAGCAGCACCTTCTTTGTTTTATTCTTCCTCCCCACCAAAGAAACAAACCTGAGGCGAGCATTATGCATTTCTGGATAGAGAAAACATTGGTGGTGTGTTTGTTTGAAACCTCTTCTGTCCATCCTGGCTTTTGAGGAGACAAGGGCCTCAGAGGACACACACACACTCTCTATCATACTCTCCAGAGTTATGGTAGAAGAAGAGTAGAGAAAGAGTGGGGAATTCTCCCCCACTTTGCTACACACTGGACAGAGAGCTACCGCTGGTCTCTTGTGTTCATGGCCACTGTTCAAAGGCTAATAAGTTTCTCTGGTTTGTTTTTTGTTGCGACCATTTTGACACTGGAAAATACTGACTTTGTGGGACAATGGTAAGTGTTTAGAGGGGGTGGGGTCGTCAAACGGCATTCCCTGGCTTTTAAACCCACAGAGGGAGCCACCTTTGGATGAAACGTTGTTGAGACTCTTCAGTGTTTGTTTGGTTTTTTTCCCCTCTATTTCATTTTTGCACGTCAGAAATGAAGCTTAAGACCTGCCTGGGCCCTCAGTAACCTTGACCCTTTTATGTCAATTAACTTATTTTTTTAATACTTGAAAGAAGATTCATTTTTGTACCTTTTAAGAAACAAATGGACAAGTGAGTGATGGGGATGTGCCTGCTGCATCCCACAACCTCTTCTTCTATATTACAGGACTCTTGTTACCTGTGGCTATTTATTAGTAATGTTACTGTTACACTTCTTGGGTCGGGGAGGAGTGTGTGTTTTAACTCAAGGAGAGCAAGACACTACCGCAGATTGGTCCCTGCTTTGCATACAGGGCAGACTTCATGGACTCACATATGCATCCTGCCCTAGCCAAGTCCTTTTTATGGTGAACTCCTGCACATCCATGGAGTTGTGAGAATCCAGTAGTGTTCATAACAGATTTTCCCTCTATATCCCAGATTCCCTCTCTCTGGACTAACAAACCTATAATTTATTTGAATACCATTAATAGTTTGTAACAAGAAAACCAGAATTGTGACCTAAAAATTATCCCCCCACCAAGCTCTCCCTTCCACTTAGAGGGTGAACCCTACCATTGTAAGAGCTGCCTAGAGTGACTTCCAGCATAGCAAATTAGGCACAATTCTTTCTGCATCTGCCAAAGCAGGCTCCTTTCTGCTCCACTCCCAGAGCTGCTGCCTTTGATAGAGGAGGGTGCCCATTGTACTCCTACTTGCAGTAGTGGGCAGGACATACACTGAGCAATCCAGCTACCATGCTGGGAAAGACTCTGCAGTCTGTCACCATTTGGCAGACTCCAAAAGTACACTACATCCTTAACCCATCCCACTGGGCATAGGGTGTGATGCCAGGCATCCCTCTTAACTTTGAATTTCCTAGCCGAGTTTGGTTTGTGTCACATCCTAAGCATGATCCACTGTTAGTGTGTTTTTCTCTGGGGTTTAACAGCAAAGGAAGATAGTTAAGCTTGCTTCCCCCGGTATCTGAGAGCGAGTGTCCCATTCCCAAACAAATCCATACAGCACCTTTGAGATTGCTGATGCCATAGCCTGGAGGACAGGCTGGTGGTGGAACAGATACACAAACAGTGGGGTCCTTCTCATTTAATCTTCTGCTGTATCTGAAAGGGACTCTCCCTTCTGCTTTGGGGAGACTCCTTGAGTTACTCGCTTCCAGTGTACATAAAGGACATGGATCCTTTCTTTTTGGCCATCTGCTCCCCCCAGCAGAGTCCTCTGGATTCCTGTGGGAGCTTAGAGGAGCCCCATGTCTGTTTTCTCGACTTTCGTACGACGGTTAGGGACTCATGCCATGCCCACTGTACTTCAAGCAGAGGAGGAATGGATGGGACACTCTCCAGAGACCATCTGCAAAGCTGTTTAGTTGGCTGTGGAAACATACTTTCTCCCACCCGACCCCAGGCCAGCTAGCAGGGGCTGAGCAAGCTGTCTCCTGTGCTTCCTGCTCTTTCCATCCCAGGGAGTATGTGACCACAAATTAAACCCAAGGTTTAGCAAAGCAACGCAGAGAGCCAGACACTATGTTACTTAACAGTGCGCATGCTAGGTACCCAGAGCAAAACTCCTGTGAAGTGCTGGCATTCCAGTGGAACGTCTGCACATAGACCTTCACCTGCCTGTGTAGTGAAGGGGCAAGCTGTAGCTGCAGACCCAGCAGGGGGAGTTTACACACACAGTTTTTGTAGGTTGCACCACAAAAATAGTGACTTCTGCACACACACACAAAAATCTAGGGTGGCTCTTGCTGACTGTTTTCCTAAAAGCAGCCTCGACCCATTTTAATAGCACACAGTGTTTGAGGAACACAGCTGATTTTGGACTGGAGATCATTAAATATGCACTGCAAATAAAAAACAAAAAGCTACCCTGCCCTCCTCATTTATGCTGTATAAAAAGAGCCTCTTGACATAATATTTTTTAAATTGCTGGTTGCTTGTATTGAAGAAATATGA
The DNA here is from genome assembly GCF_013100865.1 of Trachemys scripta elegans. Lineage (NCBI taxonomy): Eukaryota > Metazoa > Chordata > Testudines > Emydidae > Trachemys > Trachemys scripta. The sequence continues at coordinate 109,439,169 of NC_048298.1, read as the reverse complement.
GGTTCTCACTTTTCTCTTTGTGCTGGCAGACTTGAATAATGATGTCACACAAGGTTCTTATCTGACAACAGCCCTCCCTGCCCCCAGCTAAAAGGGTGGTAGGGAGACGTGTGTTCTTAAACTCTGCAACCCTTCAGGTCTCACTGGCCTCAGAGAAAGTAAGGACCTAATGCATATGTAAAAACAAGAAAAAAAGAAAAACAATTTAAAACCAAAATTGAGGCCTGTTTTACATCATAAACAACTGTAAAGGGCACAATTTGTATTTGCAGTTCAGTTAAATTTTAAGAAAATCCATCATATAAGCACTAGTTTTTAATTAAAAATATTTATTTTTTAGAACGAAATGTAGAGACTCTTGTCACATGAAACCATCTGGGTGCATGTTTTCAAACTGCCTTCTTCTGCAACTGCTTCTGAGCAAGGTGTTCTACAGAGCCGTCCCTTGGGTAGGACGAATCGGGGTGACCACTTTGAGGGGCCCCGCGAGCTGCTGCGATTGGCCAACACGGTCAGTCGTGAAAGAGATTAATCCATCACTTCTGCCCTGGGCCCCGCTCCCCCCCAGGGACGGTCCTGGTGTTCTAACTCTTTGAGCTAGTAGAGATGGATAACAACAAAACTGGCAATGTGCACTCAGTGATACGTTCTGCCTTGAATGTGAGGGAGGCCAAAGGCCTTCAGCCTCGGAGAAATATGCATCTATTAGTACAAGTGTGTGCCCCCATAGATGGTGCTAACCAGACCATGGGCTGGCTCAGCAGTGGGGTGAAAGCTGAGTTTGGAACCTAAGCTCCATGTCTATTCCTAAACTGACTGAGACTGGGAACATACAGGAGGCAGGGTATTCAGTCCCTGGGGAGGAAGGAGTCCTAGGCTTCAGACTGCTCGGATGTTGATGGAGGACAATCCAATCCTTGGCTAGAGGAACAGGTTCAACCTAATTTGAAGCCCTAACCCTTGCTGGGGAGAGGAAAGAATAAAAGAGGAAACGGGGGTGAGGGAGAGTCCCCAACCAAAAGAATTGTTTTTTATTATTTGGGGCAATACAAATAATTTTAAAACCGATTTCCAAACAAAAATCTCATCTCATGGGAATGAGAATATCTTTTAACATGGATTCCTTTTTAGTAATTCACCGATGACTGTAAAAGCCACCAGGGTTGTGTCCCGAGCAGCAACCCAAGCTGCTGCCCCTGTGATAGGTGGCCTGAAGCTGCTCTTTGAAAAGAAACTCACATTTCAGATGAAAAATGGATTTTAGGAATTGTAAGAGGGGTAGGGGCTGATTTGAAAAGCAAACTGCATTGACTAGTTATAATCCCTTAGGGTGTCTCTCTGCCGCAGGGGGGGGAGAGAGCCTCCCAGCCTGGGTAGGCAGACACAGACTAGCTCTGCGTGAGCTAGCATGCTAAAAATAGCACCGCAGACATTGCAGCACAGGCTAGCCACCCAAGTACAAGCCTGTCCGAGCCCAGTGGCTAGCCCCTGCTGCCACCCTTGCTATAATGTCCACATTGCTATTTTTAGCATGGTAGCTTGAGCCAAGCTGGTGTGTGTCTCTACCTGAGCTGGGAGGCACCTTCCGAGCTGCAGTGTGAACATAACCTTAGTGCCTGATCCTGCAAACAACATACTACTAGGCATAGCACTGACCACTGTGAGGAGTCCCTTCAGGGGGATGACACGTTGTAGTAAGTACTATTCTTGATAAGTATTTGCAGCATTAGGCACTTAGCTAAATAGATATTACAAAATGTTTCAAACCAGCTTCTAGAATCCCTGTCACTTGTTCAGTTTCTCCAACACATGGGGATTATCTTTCTTAGTAGCACCTGCCCCTTTGACGCTGCGTCTCCGCTGGGATCTCGTGATGACTCAGAATTGGGAAGTCCTAGAATATGATAACAAAAATACATATCTGTATAAGACTTACCTTAGAACTTTGAAGCTTTCCTGTACTTTCCGATGGCAGTGCTGATCTCTTCAGCCCTACGTTAATTCATCCTGGCTTCTTGGTTGGTAATTAATTGTTTTTCAGTTCTATTCAAGATATTTAACATTTATTTTTGACTCATTTACTCTTCTTCCCACTAAACTTAGGATCTTTCTTCTCATACCTTAGTCTTCCGAGAACAGCTCCCACCTGAAGCAACGTGATTTCAGAGTTGCACGTCAGGAATGTGATCTCTGTTGGGAGCACAGTAAACAGTGTACAGCCCTGTTTGCTGTGGGCGGTTGCATGCAACGAGCTCCACAACTTTTAATTTCCATTCTCTGAAAGTGAGCATTAAAAATAGACTTTGATGGCAGTATGCTTAGTTCCTGTGGTCAGTAACAAATGCTCCCTCCCACCCCATCCTCATCCAATAATCCAGCCCTTCCCAGACAGAGTCTAAACTACAACAATGCAGGAATAAATAGGGCCCTAATGTTTCACTAAGGAAAAACTCCTAATATCCTTTTCCTTTAATAATTTTGTTGCTTGTTCATGACTATTGGTTTGAGAAAAGTTGCTATGGTTAAGTAATCCTGATTTTATATGCATGGCTGATGCATTGTGCCCTGATTCCTTTGACTGGTCTTATAAAATGAAATTAAATAATCCCCATCTTTGAGAAATGGCTCCTTCTGCTACAGGTCTCTCTGCATCAGAGATGTTCCCCCAATCACTAGAAAGGTTAAACATTCATGAACTGCCCATGCAATAACCACTCTGAATCTTGCCCGCCACTTCCCTTTGTGAGTGTCTGAAATCTCAGAGGTAGAACAGCAAGAGAGCTAAATACTGGCTTCATATTTCCTAATGCACTTTGTGGACTGAGCTGAAGAACAGCTGGGGCCGGCTCCTGGAGTGGCAGTGTGTGCTGCCTGGAGTTAAGTTCCCCTGTGCCTGGCATGGGATTCCACTGAAGTACTGGACAGAGTCAGACTCCCCTGTACCTAGAGTGGGAACAGACACCTCCACTCTGAGGGGCAAACTAAGATGAGGCCAGCGCTTGTGCTCAGGGCTGGGATCAGGTTGAGAAGAGGCATCATCCTTTCAGAGGGGCAACTCGGGAGCCTGTCCTTGTGCACTTGTGAATCGTGAGAGTCAATGCAACTTGGTGAGGCCCAAACCCACTCAAGAGCTGTGCTTCCCTACCTATACCATGTCTGCTCTGGAGATCATTCCTCCAGAGAAAAACCGTGCAAAGGGAAGGACATGAATATCTTTCAGCTCTAACTTCCAAATACAATTTTGTGTTTTTAACTTAACCAAAACTCCATTTGTCCAATTGGGGCTGGAGAGTGGCTCCTCTTCTTGCAAACTCCATTGCTAAACATATCAGGATAGGATTATAGAGCAACAGCAGGTTTTAAAACTGTCACATGAATCTGTTTTTCCCCCCCTCTGTCTCCGCATTTCCTGTAAATATTTGTTTGTGTGTTGGCTGTACAAACACCAATGGATCCTTGGTTTACCCTGGTGGTCAAAAAATGAGTTTTGCAGTGTCCAGGCCTCCATCAGAACACAGTGCTTGCACAGAGCTAGTTAGCATGTTTGTCTGCACTTCGTGATGGTTTTTAATATTTTTATACATCCTAATCAAGAACATTTTAGATCATTTGAAAGGTCTAGATTGCATGATCTGGAGCAGCCGTTGGTTCCATTTTTTAACAGTTGATCCTAAAACATTCACCACCACCTCCTTTGGGTAAAACTTTTAAAATGAAATTTTGATTAACTGTTTACATCGGATGCTGATGGATAAGAAGCATTGCATAATTTAATCTCATATGTAAAAATGTGAAAAGCCACAACATGGCTCTCAGGAGTTGGAATTGTTACCATCTGCAATAAAAAGAAGTCTCTAAGTATACCATGAAACAGCCTGTATATAATTCATGGGAGAGATCACTTCCTCCTTGACTGATGCACGATAACAGAGATTAGATGCTTTCTGAATGTTCCTGCTTTTGGAGATGCTTAGAACGGTGCTATATAGGCAGTGGAATTGAACAGACAAGGATGTCATGAAAGGTGTAGATGTGAAGAGGAAAATGCCTTGCTCTGATGGCTCTGCAGTAATTTAAATAATCTCGTGTGTGTGTGTGTGTGTGTGTGTGTGTGTGTGTGTGTGTGTGTGTGGNGTGTGTGTGTGTGTGTGTGTGTGTGTGTGTGTGTGTGTGTGTGTGTGTGTGTGTGTGTAGTCCAATTGAAGGGATTTGCTTTGGCACCTTCCCCTTGGGATGTGAGTGAACTCTGATATTCAGACTGTTCGAGGCTTTTATAGTTGGTGAGTGTGGAGTGTTAACAGGAAAGTGTGTACCCTACATGTATAAAACATCCAGCCTGTTTGGTTGTGTTTCATTTTTTGTTTTTTATGCACACTTGCTTTGTTGGTGTTGAGATTTTAGCACCTCAGGTGGCCAACTGAACTAAAAAATAAAGTCATTATTTTTTTCTTTTTGTTGGTGGAGTTGCCATTTGTTTCACTTACCATTTGTTTGCTTGCTTACATGATGGACTTCAAAACTGGGAATAAAGGAGCGAGAGAGGTTGATCCTGTCATTAAATCACAGGGCTGGGTGGCAGGGGAGACCTGAGTTCTATTCCTGTCTCTGCCACGGAGTTACCTTGTGACCTTGCACAAAGATAAGTGACTTGCTTTCCAGTTGAAGTATATGAGGTCTTTTGACCTGAGATACCACAAACAAGTCTGCTGTTCTGATAAAGCCCAGCACTATGGCCCATCCTTTCCCCGTCTCAGACATGATTTCTCAGTTCTTCTCCAGGGGAGGATCTGGCAATGGTGAAAGATGAAATAGCCTAGAGGGTGCTGGCAGAGTGGGAATATAGGAGCCAAATGAATCCTAGGAACTGGCACCAGGCCATAAAGCTGGGAGAGGGGAGCTAATGTCCAAGTTGCAGAGGGGCCTTGTGCCAGTTGTGAGCCCTCTTTCAAAGGAAATGCCCATTGTTCCTCAAGTTGCCACAGAGTATTTCTGCCTAGTGGAGAGCCCTGGAGCCAACAGATGTGGTGCTGACCGCCTTGGAGCAGCTGGCTTTCCTTTGGAGTAATAAAATCAGAAGGAGCTGCCTCCATCTGCATTAACTTAGTGACATGGGCCACTGATATCAGATCAAACTCTGGGAACCCAGCAAAAACCACTGGTTTGGCTCTGTCCCTGCCCACGCTCCATGCATAACACTGGTGCATGCTCTCATCTCCAGTCTCTTGCAGCATTAGATGCCATGGTGTGAGCGATGTGTAGTCACTCGCTGCTTTCCATTAAATGTCCCTGCTCAGTTCTGGTGTGCATTCCTATCCCCTCACCTCAGTCTGCAGTCCCAGCATAAGCTGTCCCTGCTCTCCTTGCTGTTTTAAACCCACCCCACACTGCAAGTGACACCAGCACCTGCTCCATTCTAGGCCTCTATACCATATGCAATACACATGCCATTAGTTATACCAGTGCATGGTCTACTCCCAGGCTCCTCATTGTGTGTATCTTCAGGGCTAATTAGCTACAGTATCTGCAGCTGCGGAGCAATGTCTGCAACAGATTGGAAGGATTCAGAGACTAGTCTGTTTGCCTTCAGTGGGGAGAGCCTTCCAGTCTGAGATCTACCTGTTTTAAAAGAACAGGCTTTGGCCCCAACTGGTCGGTCACGTTCTCTTAATGAATGAGCCCATGTGATACAGGGTTGGAGCAAAGGGGCTGGGAGCACAAAGAAACTTGGCTTCTAATCCCAGTGACACCGCTGACTGAGCATATGACTAAGCAAATCACCAGACCTGGGCATTGCCTTGTTCACCCAGCAGGAAATGTACAGGGTGTTGGGAGAGTCCCAGCTGGGGAAATCCTCAGTATTGAAAGTAAACCTTGCAAACATCTATTCTTCTTTATAGTAAGTAAATAAACCATGTTTTGGAAAATACAAGCTGCTCTGCTATGCCGATGAGACTGGGAAGGGCTGATGTGACACACTGGCTTTCTGCTGACTAGACTGTTTGACAGCTCCTTCTCCACAGACTCTCGGTTTGGGGATGCCATCACTTCTGTCCTCCAGGTGGCAGAGGGGAAACAGCTCTGTCCTTTTTAATAGAGAGCGATGATAGATCAGGGGTTGTCAACCTGTGGCTCCAGAGCCGCATGTGGCTCTTCAGAAGTTAATATGTGGTTCCTTGCATAGGCACCAACTCTGGGGCTGGAGCTACAGGCGCCAACTTTCCTGTGTGCCGGGGGGTGGAGGAGGAGGGTGGTGTGTTCACTGCTCAACCCCTGACTCTGCCACAGGCCCTGCCCCTACTTCACCCCTTCCCCCAAGGCCCTCGCTCCTTCGTGCCCCCTCCCCTGAGCCTGCCACGCCCTCGCTCCTCCCCCTCCCCCTAGAGTCTCCTGCATGCCACAGGAGGCATAGAGAAGGAGGGGGAGGCACTGAGCAGCAGGGCTGTTGGCAGGTTGTACATAGGTAAATTCTGGCTCCTCCTCAGGTGCAGGTTGGCCACCCCTGTGATAGATCCTTGTAAGCTGTTGTCAAATGCTCTGACAACAGATGTCTGTCCTGACCGGCTCTGGTGTTTACCCCACTGTGGAGGCAGCTACAGTTGCCCTGGGAGAGGTTTCTCTGGTGTCAGCCAAAGAGGCTATATTTGGCTTGTAGAGGGCCTCTCTCCTGTTGTTCAAAAGGAGGCTGGATAGAGAGGAAAGATGGTCTCTGGTTAAGGCACTGGATTGGGAGTTAAGAGATCTAAGTTGAATTCCTGGCTTTGCAAGTGACCTGCTCTGTGACTTGGGCAAGTCACTTCACCTCTCTGTGCCACAGAGTTGTTTGTAAAATGGAGATATTTACTTCCCCTCACACACCGGTCTTGTCTGTTTAGATTGTAATGGTGGTAGGGGCTCTGTACAGCACGTAGCACAATGGGGCTCTGAGCTCAGTTGGGGCCTCCAGCTGCTACTATAATACAAACAATAAGACGAGCCTGACAAGGATTCTGGTTTTTCCACTTCAGGAAAGAAATACTGTATGCCTGGCCTGGAAAGGACCTCTGGGTAGAGGAAGGCTACACTCCCTGTATCTACAACAGGTTGGCTACGTGCACCTGGAGGTTGTAAGATGAGGAAGAGATCTCCATGAAAAGACAGGAGACCCAAATCAGAAGCCCAAGGTGGCAGTTGTTTTTGCTTTCACTTTCCATTTATATGAAAGCACGCCAGGAAGAGGAAATATTTTGTGGCGTATACATTTTGCAACATGCTGCTGTCTCATCCCCCACAGGCAGCCTTATTTATTCACCCCACTCATTCTGCTGGCCCCTTTTCCAGAAGGTAAAAGTCGAAGCCGAAGGAGAGAGAGAAGTGGATCCTTTCCAAGTGCTTTGAGTTCCGCAGTGGCTCAGGTAAAAGGATAGAGAGGAGTTTATAACAAAATCACTGTGAAGGGAGCGGGGGTGGGGGGCAGGGGAGAGGTAAGGTCCTTTCTAGGGACTGATGTGTGGGGATGTGACCTGATACAGTCAGTGGTGGGTGAGGCCATGATTGGTGAAGACTGTTTTATGGCATGGGACCAGTGTGGCCATGATGGGGGTTGGGGGGGGGGGGGTCAGTGAGGACATGGCTCTATCTATCTCACAGCTACTGTATGTGGGAAAGCCAAATATCTTGGGTTTTCTAACCACTTTCCAGACGAAACAGTTTCTCCAAACACCCTTAACTTACTAGGGAAATAACCATAACAAGCATGAAAGGGGAACTGTGTGTTAATTAGGGTTACCATACGTCCTCTTTTTCCCGGACATGTCCGGCTTTTCGGCACTCAAACCCCCGTCCGGGGGGAATTGCCAAAAAGCCAAACATGTCCGGGAAAATGCTGGCCAGGCACTTCCCCTCCCGCAGTGGCTCTGCTCCTCCCCTGACTCTTCTGTTTAAGAGCCGGGCTGCCCGAGCGCTACCGGCTTCGGGCAGCCCCCATGCCTCCGGACCCTGCGCCGCCGGAGCCCGGGAGGGGAAGTGCCCGGCTGGGGGCGCAGGGTCCAGAGGCAAGGGGGCTGCCCGAAGCCCAAGCGCTACCGGCCTCACGGTTTGCCGGGCAGCCTCCAGACCCTGCACCCCTGGCTGGGTGCTTCCCCTCCCGGGCTCCAACTGCGCTGGGGAAGCGCCGGCCGGGGGCGCAGGGTCTGGGGGCTGCCCGGCAAACCGTGAAGCCAGTAGCACTCGGGCAGCCCTTTCCGCTTGGCTGGGAGTGGGAGGGAGGAGGGGACGGAGTTAGGGTGGGGAAGGGGCGGAGTTGGTGCGGGGCTGGGGGTGGGGAAATGGGCGGGGCCAGGGCCCGTGGAGGGTCCTCTTTTTTTATTTGTTAGATATGGTAACCCTAGTGTTAATGGAAAGCTCTCTCTGTGACTTCTATCACACACAGTTTGTTTTGTTAACAGTTCTTGCAATGAATGCTGTGTGTGGTTGATGGGTTAGGTGAGTGCATCTGTAGGTCCCATGTACATGAGAGGGCAGGCTTATTCCTTAAAGGGTGCTGCTTCACAGGCCAAAGCGAGACACCTTTCAAGGTAGGAGATCTCAAAGGGCTCCCTATGAGCATCAAAGCAGGGGACCTCACACCTGCCATAAGAGCAGGAAAACTCCACCCTCCTTAAACCCCGTTTCCAGTGATGAACGCCTCAAAATTGGGGGAAGGGGAGAGTTCCCTACACTCAGACCCTTATGGAAAAATCCTATGGAATGTAACAGGAATGAAACTAATACAGCTTTAGAGCAGGGATTCTCAACCTGGGGTTGCAGCCAACTTTGTCCTTCCATATAGCCAGATGGGAGGGGGAGGGTCCCGGGTATGGAAAAGTTTGAAAACCACTTTTCTGTAAAACTTAGCCTAAAAACCCATAGGAATTTAATGAAGAATGATCTCCTTTCTATAGGTTTTTTTAATCATCCTATAGATTTCTATAAGGTGGTCCCAAAAAAAACATCCTCCATGGATAAAATGCCTCTTACATTCTCTATAAGGGTGTAGGATACTTTGGACAGGGAGAGACGAACACAAAGGAAGGAAAATGGCCATGGAATGTGAAGGTTGCCCACTCTGGAAACAGTTGGTGTATATTTTAAAGCCCCAGCTGTTGGAGTCAGATGATCAGGGCAGCCACTGGGGCTTTCTACAGGGGGGCTGGGGCCTGCGCAGTAACTCCCTGTCTGCTGAGGTGTGCCAAGCCTGGATCCCTGGTACCAGTGCAGGCCACAACTCAGAGAGCACAGGGGAAAGTACCTGCAGCCCCTGAGCACTCTGCTTTCTGTGCAAAAACCTGGTGCTGCATGGTACCTCCTCCTGCAGAGGGCTTGGGGAAGTGCCAGGGCCTGCCCTCCTATTCCACAGCACTGACACTCTGGCAGGCTTCCCAGCCCTGACCTTGTGGTTGGGCATTGGTTCCCAAGCCCAGGGCCACTCACGTTGGTGTCTTGGGCATGGCTTGGACTGTAGGTGTCAGTTGCTGGGCCCCCTCCTTTGCCAGAAGTACTGGGGGCAGCTGGAATGTCCTTCTAGCCTGGTCCAGCACTGTCCAGGTGAGAATGTTAGTCTTCACTTACTTTTTCTTTGAGGTGTCTAGTCCATATTGTGGCAAAGAAAAGCTAGAAGCAGCATAAAGGCTCAGAAACTAGCAAAGAAAAAAAAAAACACCACTCTCATTATTAGCAATAAGCACCAAAGCGTCCTGTGGCACCTTATAGACTAACAGATGTATTGGAGCATAAGCTTGCATGGGTGCGTCTGAAGAAGTAGGTATTCACCCACGAAAGCTTATGCTCCAATACATCTGTTAGTCTATAAGGTGCCCCAGGACTTGTTGTTGCTTTTTACAGATCCAGACTACCAGGGCTACCCCTCTGATTATTAGCAAGATGAGGGGACCTCATTATTATTGGATAGATAGGGTTGGTAACACTTAATTTTCAAGTCAAAATGTAATCTTGGTTACCAAAAATCTCCCCAGCTAGGATCAGAAGGGGGACCCCTCTCCCGAGCAGCCGCCAGCCCGGAACTGTGTGTGTGATTTCACTTCTCTGGTCACCGGGCCCCGCCACTGAGCGCTGGGGGGTTAGACAAAACCGAGTCAGCCCTTGCTTGCTGAAATATTTGCTGAGTGCTTCCTCTGTTAGCTGCGGGGACCTGAGCCTAGGCTGCTGAGACTCCTCTTAGAGCCGCATGAGCCAGCAGAGAGTTGCGTCAAGTGTTGGTGATTTCCCCCGGAGACAGCAGCAGGGGCCTCACAGCAAGCGGGACGTGGCTTCTTTGCTCACCTGTGCACGGGGGAAATTCCTGTGCACGGCTGAGTCGTGTCTTGCGGGCACAGCGCAGCCACCCCCCAGCCTGAAGCGTTTTCGGTCTGGCCGCTCTAGGAACGTCTCCCTTCCCCCCACAGCGGACAGCCTGGACCCTGGCTCCGCTTCTCCGCTCCCTCGGCCCTTCCCTCCTCGCGGGGCAGCTCCGCTTGCTCTTGGCCCTTCGGCGGGGATCCCTTCCCCCTCCCAGCAACATGGTAGTGGGGCCTTGGCCTTTACCCAAGGTGTGTGCCTGCCTGACGGCTCGAGGCCACAGTGATGGGCTCCCTGGCAAGCCCTGCTCGCGGCTCTGCGCTGTGCCCCCCCCGGCACGCCATGCAATTGTCCCTGGGTGGTAGGAAACTAGCCCCCGTATTGTTATGGGCCTTGGCCCTAATTTACTCCCTCCCCCCGGTGTCCCCGTTGGGAGCAGTTGGCAGCCCCCCCCCCCGCAGCGATCCAGCCCTGGGCTGGGTCCCGCGCCCCTCCCCCAGCGCCAGGGGGCACGGCCGGGCCCTGCGCGGCGCCGGAGCACAAAGCGGCCGCTGTCTCTTTAAGCGCTTTGGAGGGAGAGCGGAGGAAGTTCCCCCCACTCGGCGGCTGCCGAGCTCTGCAGGCCGGGGCTGGGCGCGGACTCGGCGCGGGGCTGCGCGTTGCCCGGGCCCCGGAGCGGCGCGCGGTGAGTATCCCCCGGGCGCCCCCGCTCCGGAGCCGGCCCCGGAGCTCCGCCTGCAACCCCCCCCCCTCCCCCCGCCGCGGGACCCGAGCCGGGCCGGAGCCACCGGGGCTCCGTCTGCGCGAGTGGCGGGGAGGCTCGCTGGGAAGCGGGGAATCCGGCTTGCAAGCTGCAGGCAGCGACCCGGGCTCACAGGGGCTGCAGTGGCCCGGTGCCCTGGCGCCTTCCCGTGGCTGGGCTTCGCGCCTGAACCCCTCGCCACGGGGCAGGGCGGCCTGTGCGCTCGGCGGGGCGGGCTTGTGGGGCTCACACACCGGAGTGAGATGCCCGGAGTCTATATTGGAAGGTGGGTTTCAAACAGCGCTTCCCCCAGGCGCCTCGTCCGCCCCCGCCCATTCCCCTCTCTCGTCCCCGCCACCTGCCTCCACACCGGCCCCGGGCGCCAGGTATAACAAACGTGTATGTATTCCTGACCCAGTCTGCTGCCACCCCCAGCCCAGAGCGCGGCAGCAAGTGCTTGTAACCCCGCTGGAGCTAGACCGTGGGGCTGGGCTGTGGGTTCCCGCCCACCGGCTGTTTTCCTGAGAGGGGTTTTAGCTCAGTCTCAAGTCACTGGCTTGATGCAGCATGGCAGGTGAGGTTCTATGGGGGGCCCGTGTTAGGCAGGAGCTCAGACGAGGTGATCATCAAAATAGTTCCTCTGGCTTTAAAATGTACAAACACCAGTGCCCAGCCTGTGGGAATCCTTCACTAGTAAGGGTGCTGTGCTCCGCCTGTTGTAACAGCTAGGAAAGTACCAGCCCCTTCCATACCCATGACGTGCCTGTGTCCCGAGTAGCTGGCACAAGATATTTTTCAGGGGATGCATCCTGATTGCAGGGCACCATGCTTTCAGGCTGGCGCCATGGCACGTATCACAAACAGTAATGTTAATGTGAGTTAGTCAATTTAAAAAAAAGCGTGGGCTCACCGTCAGGGCTGGATTAACGCAGGGGCTTTAGGGGCTGCAGCCGTGGGCTAAGGGGGGCCCCGCAAAAATAAATCCATAATGATATACAATTCAGTGGTCACCAACCTGGCGATCGCAATCGACTGGTCGATCCTGGAGCCTCTGCCAGTCGATAGCGATCTCTGGGCCACTAAAAGTCCAGTGGCGCAGCAGGGCTCAGGCAAGCTGCCTGCATGCCATAGCCCCACGCCGCTCCCAGAAGCGGCCGGTTGCTGGCACGTCTCTGCAGCCCCTGGCCGGGGTGGGGAGGCAGCTCCGTGCGCTACTCCCAGCACCAGCCAATGGGAGCTGCAGGGGCAGCACTTGCGGGCGTGGGCAGCATTCGGAGACACGCTGTTTCCATCCCCCCAGGGGCACGCAGAGATATGCCAGCAGCTGGCCGCTTCCAGGAGTGGCGTGTGGCTATGGCAAGCAGGCAGCCTGCCTGAGCCCCGCTGTGCTGCCGGCCGGGAGCCACCCGCGGTAAGCGCCTCCTGACTGGAGCCTACACCTTGCATCCCCTCCCACATCCCAACTCTCTGCCCCAGGTCAGAATCCCCTCCTGCACCAAACTCCTTCCCGGAGCCCACACCCCTCACCCTCTCCTGCACCCCAACGCTCTGCCCCAGCCTGGAGTCCCTTCCTGCACCCAAACTCCCTTCCAGAAAGAAACTAATATAACATCTGTTCTAAGGTAAGAAGTAGGCTATTTTGAATTAACTTAACTATATTCTGCATGTTTTAAGACTGAAATGTAACCACAGAACGGCTTTATGTTAATGAAAAGGCAAGTTTAGTATAGCGTTAATAGCCTCAAATCCATAATTGTGATCATTTTGTTTTTAAATTAGGAAAAATACTTGTATACGGGGCCCCACAAAATCTAATAGCTCCGGGCCCACAGGTGGGTTAATCTGGCCCTGCTCATGGCCATGATCCTGTGGTTGGATCAATGTGGGTGTGCTCCCTTTGAGATAACCCGGTGCTGAGCACCACTGTTGCCTGCCCATGTCCATCTGATTGCAGCTGTGGGAGCTTTGGTTCCTCCTCTTTCTTCTAGTCTTTTTCATTTCACTTCCATCTTCTTTCCCTGAAATTGTTAAAGCTTCTTTGTAAGGAGCCGTTTCTGTGTCTGACTTTTGCCTTCTTGTCTCTCTTGTGTTGAAAATTTTTCTCTCCTGGGATTGTTTTCCCTCTAATTTTCTTCTTTCTCTCTGCTCTATTTTTTCTTTCACTCAGCTCTTGTCATTTTTCTTTCCTTTACTTTGTGTTTTCCAGTCTTACCTCCATTCTGGAAAATCTGTCTCGACCTATGCATGCTCTCCTCCACTTTCCCCTAGTCTTCCTCCTCCCTACTGCTCCGAGTCTTCACCTCTTACCCATTCTCCTCCCCCGCCCCTTATGCCTCCTCATCTTTTCCTCTCCATCTCTTTTCTTGAGCCTCAGTCAAACTGTCCTTTTTCTTCTTCACCCCTCTACAATGATTGCCTCTCTCCTGTTCAGTTTTGCTGGGATTGTCCTTGCAAGGCCCTTTGCTGCTGCCCTGGTGAGAGTTATACAGTGCTTCCCATAGCGTTCTTTCTGGTGTTCTCTGGGTAGGATCCTTGTGGAGGGAAGAGGAAGAGATTAATCCTGTAGCAAAACTAGGAACCTCCTTCCTGGTTGGTGGTTGACTGCTTCTGCCAAAGCTCCTGTTTCTGGATTTCCATGGCCATGGTTGCATTCAAGTTCACATCAGAGGAATCCAGGAATGGCACCTCCAATAAAAGAATAAAAATCAGACAGTCTGCAGGCTTGGAGCTTATGCTGTCTCTTACTGGGTTTCCCTATACCAGGAGTTAAATGATTGAATTATGGTGATGGGGAAGCACTATGCAATCAGGGCACTTCTTTTTCCCCTCAGGGCCTGGCTTGCCCTGATGGATGGTAAATTCAGTTGTTTTTTTACTCACCAGGAGCAGCACACAGACACGATGCTGCAATTACAATGATAAATAATACATTTGGGTGTGTCTGGATGGGGTTTGGGGAGGAGAGATGCTTGGTGTGGTGAAGGGTGACAGCAGGGCAGTGGAAGCAAGAGGGAATTGAGTGAGCAAGCTTTTTAGAGTGTGAATGGAGTATATGTAACTCTCCCTACATGAGCTGACAGTGGGTTTTGAACCTGGGACGGTCAAAGTACAAGAACCTACAGCTTGAGCTATAGGATGAGGTCCTCTACATAGTAGTTGTAGCAGACTCTTCTGTAACCTCTGTAGAGCCGATCAAAATGTTTTTTAACAGAGAATTACTTCTTTTGACAAGTTTTTGCAAAAGATGTCCTCCTTTGTTGAAAATGTTTTGGTTTCCTGCAGTCGATATTTCAACAATTTCATCTGCCAGTTTTTCATCAAAAAATGAAGGAAAAAAACCACAAAGAAGAAAAAAACTTTCAATGGAAACAACAAAAAGTGTTTTTGTTGAGTTATTTTTTTAAGGGAAAAGAAATAATATCCTGTCCAGATCTCTACTGCTTAGGTGAAGGAGCTGCTGGTGGGGCAGGGAGCACAAAGATCTACACTGCTCCAGCCTGGGTTATACAAATAGAGGGGAAATGTATTTTATAAAAAGATGTCCATAATAACTAAGTACCTATGTGATCTTTTGTAGCCCATTGTTGCCCAGCCTCCTATTTCCCCCACCTGTTGCCTGTAACTATCACTTGCTCCATCATGTCTACTGTTGTTGTTAATCATATTTATTATGCCTAGGGACCAACCCAGAATGGGGCTCCATTTTGCTCGGTGCTGTACAGTTTGCATCATCAGACTGCAAATTCTTTAAGGCAGGTTTTATGTTGTCATGTGGTGTGCAGTTTCTCACACACTGAACTCTACTCTGAGCTTAAAAGCACACACGTTTAGGACTTAAGTGTGGCTTGTACTGAAAAGTGACTATATAAAAACGGCACCTTCTCACTCCACTGATCCTGTCTGTGGATATAAATCTGTTGTATTTAGGAATAAAAATGATTTTTCCACCTGCTTGTTACTTGAGTTAGCCCAGCTGGAGCCAGCACAACTGAGGGTGAACTGGTTTCTATTCCTCCTTGAGCATCACCAGAACAACTGTTCCAAGCAGTTTGGCAAGCCCACTGAAGGCAACTGGGGTTGCACAGGTGTCACCATGCCTTCAGAAACGCTGTTACTGGCAATGAGGCCTGTTGTGCATAGGAATAGGGTAGCATCCATTTAAATAGTGTGTGAGGTCTCTCGTGTTGCTCACCATGTTCTGTTTTAGTAGCCTTCAGAAATCATCATGCAGCAGCGTGTATGTATGTAGCTAGGCCTGGCATGTTTGTGTCTTTTTAGTAAGCATGGTTATTTGAGATCCAACTGTGCCCATGTTGTTTCCTCATATTGTTTACTTTTATGTCAACAGATGATAGTGCGTAAGAAAATGAACCCAGGTTGTTTCTTGCATCTCAGCATGAGTTTGAAGGACTGGTAGTTCAAATATTTTTTTAAGAGAGTGAGCACATTTGATCTGGAATCAGCAAGACACAGAGCCAGGAACCACACAATACCATTTTTAGAGTCCTTTCCTGCACAGAATGGCACTTTAAAGTCACAGAATTGTATGTGACATTCTGAGTGCATGGTGCTATGCTGTACTGCAGTGGTGGGCAACCTGTGGCCCGTCAGGGTAATCCACTGGCGGGCTGCGAGACAGTTTGTTTACATTGACTGTCCGCAGGCATGGTTGCCTGCAGCTCCCAGTGGCCGCGGTTCGCCGTTCCTGGCCAATGGGAGCGGTGGCCAGCACATCCCTGAAGCCCGCGCCGCTTCCCGCACTCCCATTGACCGGGAACAGAGAACCGTGGCCACTGGGAGCTGCGGGCAGCCGGGCCTGTGGACAATCAATGTAAACAAACTGTCTCGCGGCCTGCCAGCAGATTATCTGGATGGGCTGCAGGTTGCCCACCACTGCTGTAGCACATGCCTATGTGGAAGAGTAACAGTGTAACCATTAGCACTTCGTATATGCAGTCAACCCAAGCATTGCTCTAGTGTCTGCATGAATAGCAGGTCACAGGTGTGAGATCATGGCCTCTGTAGCAATGTTCTGAGAGATTCCTACGCTCCCCACTTAGCTGTCAGAGTGAGCTAACCCCCAGAGGGGAGTCAGCTTGATGGGTGACTTCCTTTTCTCAAGTGAATTATGAACTGACTGCAAATGAGCTGTTTTTTCATTTCCATGTAATAGGTGTTTCCTCAGACAAGGATCTGAAATTGCTGACAAATGCAGCACTTGATGATGATGATGATTTCTTTGCATAGCACCTCTCACTGATTATCTCACGAACTGTGCCTTAATTGTCTGATAGGCTGTAAGGGATTTGGGGCAGGGATAGTCTTGACCTTTGAGTCTTGCACAGAGCCAAGCACGTATTAATATTGTTTAGAAGGAAGCTATCCTTAGAGCTTGAACTAAACTGCAAAATTCACACTGAAGTTTGAATGCCCTTAAGTTTGGGGAAGTTCAGCTCTAGAGTTTTGGTTTGGATTTGATTCCAGCTGTAACTTCTTATTTTATTCATAAGCATGAGCAAGAGAAGACCAAGGAAACTGGAGGTCCTCTGCTTAGCGGGGAAGGAGAGCTAATAAAGGACGACATCAAGAAGGCTGAGGTATTTAATGACAGGTTTCAGAGTAGCAGCCATGTTAGTCTGTATCCGCAAAAAGAACAGAAGTACTTGTGGCACCTTAGAGACTAACAAATTTATTTAATAAATTATTTATCTAATAAATTTGTTAGTCTCTAAGGTGCCACAAGTACTCCTGTTCTTTTTGAGGTATTTAATGCCTATTTTGCTTCAGTCTTCACTAAAAAGGTAAATTGTGACCAGATACTTAACACAATTAACAACAAGGGGGAAGGAATGCAAGCCAGAATAGGGAAAGAACAAGTAAAAGAATATTTAGATAAATTAGATGTATTCAGGTCATCAGGGCCTGTTGAAATTCATTCTAGAGCACTTAAGGAATAAACTGAAGCAATCTTGGAATTGTTAGCAATTATTTTTGAGAACTCATGGAGGACATGTGAGATCCCGAAGGACTAGAGAAGGGCAAATACAGTATCGGTCTTTAAAAGGGGGAATAAAGAGGACCTGGGGAATTACAGACCAGTCAACCTAACTTTGATAACTGTAAAGATACTGGAATAAATTATTAAATAATCACTTTGTAAGCCTCTACGATTACAAATAATAGCCAGTAGTCAAGAACAAATCATGCTATACCAACCAATATCCTTCTTTGACAAGGTTACTTGCATAATGTGTGTGGGGGGTGTCTTATAGACTTACTAAAATCAAGATATAGCACGTCTTTTGTTGCTGTCCTACATTACATTCTCCTAAGCAAACTAGGGAAATGCTGTCTAGATGAAATCACTGTAAGTGGGGGATGCAAAAATGGTTGAAAGACCATACTCAGAGAATAGTTATCAATGGTTTGCTGTCAAGCTGGAGGGATATAGTGGGGTCCTGCGGGGGTCTGTCCAGGGTTCAGTACTAGTTTATATATTCATTCATGTCTTGGATAATGGAGTGGAGAGTATGCTTATCAAACTTGCATATGATGCCAAACTGGCAGGGATTGCAAGCACTTTGGAGGGCAGGATTAGAATTCAAAATGAGCTTGACAAACTGGAGAATTGGTCTGAAATCTACAAGATGAAATTCAGCGAAGACAAGTGTAACATACTACACTTAGGAAGGAAAATCAAATGCACAGCTACAAAATAAGGAACAACTGGCTAGGCAGTAGTACTGCAGGAGAGAGATCTGGGTGTTATACTGGATCACAAATTGAATATGAATCAACAATTTGATGCGGATGCAAAAAAGGCTAATATTATTCCGAGGTCTGTTAACAGGAGTGTCGTATGTAAGACACCAGAAGTAATTGTCCTGCTCTACTCAACACTGGTGAGACCTCAGCTGGAGTACTGTCTCCAGTTCTGGGTGCTACACTTTAAGAAAGACATGGACAAATTGGAGAGGGTCCAGAGGAGAGCAACAAAAATGATAAAAAGTTTAGTAAACCTGACCCATGAGAAAAGGTTTAAAAATGGGCATGTTTAGTCTTGACTGAGGAGGGACCTGATGAGTCTTCAACTGTGTTAAGGGCTGTTATAAAGAGGATGGTGATCAGTTCTCTGTGTCCGCTGGAGGCAGGACAAGAAGTAATGGGCTTAATCGGCAGTAAGTGAGATTTAGGTTAGATATTAGGAAAAACTTCCTAACCATAAGGGTAGTGAAGTACTGGAATAGATTTGCAAGGGAGGTTGTGGAATCCCCATCATTGAAAGTTTCTAAGAACGGGTTAGACACACACCTGTCAGGGATGGTCTAGGTTTACTTGGTCCTGCTGCAGCACAGAGGGGCTGAACTAGATGTCCTCTCAAGGTCCATTGCAGCCCTGCAATTCTATGATTCTATGTATTTGCTTCAGAGTGTAGAGAGACAGTCGCTGCCCCCAAAATTTTTCAGTTGCGGTTTGGACAAACATGATGTGAGAGAGAGTGGTTACGGGAAGTGGGGGGGGGGGCGCTAAAGATAAATCATATATTGAGTCCTACAATGAACATACAGTAGGATTTTGTGTCTGAAAATGATATTTCTTCGGGCTAGAGTTGGGGAAATGCTGCTGTGATATGGGATGCTGTTGTTCTCACTGGTGCCTTCCTACTCCAAGGACAGTGTGTAAACATGGTTCAGCATTGTACCCCACCCCAGGTCTTGCAGAGCAGAGCGTGCCTAAGTTGCTTCCTCCACTCTTCCTGGGGTGCTCGCCGAACAGCACTGCAAAATTTCACAATGCTGTATGTGAACTCCCCTCTTTGCCCCACTTTCCAGGGCTCCTCCAAAAGTCTCCCTCTTTCTTCTTAGATTAGTCTGTGGCACCTTGAACTAATAAGAGCGTAGGCCTTTGGCACTTGTGTGAAGCTGTTCCTGAGCCCAGTGGTAAGAGCTGTTTTGGACAATGAGTCCTGTTCTAGACTCAGCTACCTGGTCTCTCCAGTTCCTCTCCCTAGGCCTGATCCAACACAAATTGAAGTAAATGGAGAGCCTCTTTGACTACAATGGACCCTGGATCCAGCCCAGTGTGAACAGGAGGAAGAGGCTACAGGTATCAGTAAGACACCAAAATGTTTCCACTCTCACTAAAAACAGGCCACTCTCATTATGGTTTTAAATCATTTTCCCCTGTAGGACCCCCTGCTTCCCTTCACCCCAGAACCTACAATCAAAGCCTTTACCCAGCCTCAGGTGAGATGCTGAGGGGCGTCTGATTCTGTGGATGCGTAAGAGTCTGCAAGCTTCATCTTGTGCCGTATTTCCAACCCCTGGAACAAGCAGACCTATAGACAGTTCCCGACACTGCCCACGCTACAGTTACCTAGGGCACTCACCCTCACTGTACCTGGACTGCCCATGTAGCACAATCCAATGGGCTGTCCAGTCTAGTGTCACATCTGCTCGGTCTCTAATTTTTAAGGGGGGAAATGTATTTTAGGTATATCTGCCCCTGAGATCTTGGAGTGAAGGTTTTGGGGAGATACATTGTACCCTCTGACGACAAATTCCTTTGGGCACTGTAGCTGCTAATCTAGTGCTTCCCAGCTGGGCTGCCTTTGCTGAAGCAAGTCCACGTGGGACAGCTGATCACAGAGCTTTGGGGTTTCACATCTCTTTTCTGGGCCCTACAGTGCTCAGAAGCTGTTTGCATTTCCTGACACTGACAAGTCGAATCTGAAAGTGAAATGCCATCTGGGTCTTTTATGTACAGTCATGTTTCCTCCCTAGTGAACCTGGACTTTGGATTACCACATCATTCTCTGCCTCTTAGTTGGAGGGGGGGGGAGCTGCTTCCCCTGAGTCTGTAGCAATGTCAGCTGGAATATAGGGAGGGAGAGGGAAGTAGTGTGTGTTATGTTGTGTAACTGTATGAAAATCTGCCTGTTGCCATAGCCATAATAGATGTAGATTCTAGGAAGATGCTCCTCAAAAACACAACCAAGTAATCCCCTGCATCAGATAGCAAACCTCCTGGGTCAATTCTTTGGAAACCAGAGATTTCCCTCTGTTTGTAAATTCTTGTCTAAAGCAGTTTGAAAGAAATGCTTCACCCCCCCCCCTCACCCCCCCGAGAAGGCATAAGTCAAGAGAGACAGCTAAATAGTCAAGACTGTCAAAAGTCACTAGTGATTTTGGATGACTCAGTTTTTGGGTGCCCAACTTGAGGCACTTTAAAGAGGCCTGATTTTCCAGGAAGTGCTGAGCACCCACCCTCTGAAAATCAGGGCCCTTTAAGGTGTGTTAAGTCATGCTCCCAAAATTATTAATCACTCTTGATAATTTTGGCCTTTGAATTTATTTGGTATCCATTTGTTAAACTTTTTTTGTGGGGGAGTGCGGGGGGATTGTTGCAAAACAGGAGTAGAGACAGGACAGCAAGGCGCTGGATTATCGTACCGCACAGTACATTCAGGCTAAACATAGGGTCAATCTTTCTTTTTCCATGTATGGAACATCTTGTTGACTTGTCTATACTAATAGATCATTTCCTACCTGAAGGAAGTGGGTGTGTTAGCTCTTAGGAGGTTTATAATTATACTGCGTTAGTATTTGGGAAAAGTCCAATGGAAACATTTAAAATGAAAGCTCATGTTTCAGAGAAGCTGCCAGATGTGGAGATGACTGGTCTGGAAACATGAACACAGCCTGCAGTGTGACTTCTGTGACGTCTTGTCTCTGTGTTCATGCCTGAAACCCCTCTGCTTGGTCAGTCTGTGGTGAATGATTCTGACTCTAGACAGGCGGGCAGGTCCAGTTTGAATAATTCTGGTGACCAATTGGCTGGAGTTTGGTTCTCTTGATAGGGAATTACTACACACTCTGAACTGTGGAGAAGCTGATTTAGGCCTCTGCGAGCTTAATTTTAGTAGGCTGCTCTGATCCTATCCTCCTAAAAACATTCTCTCTCCTAACATAGGCGCTTTGGATGATCCAGATTGTTTCAGCATTCAGATGTTCACATTATGAGCTAAGCATACCAGGCTTTTTCTATAGCTGTTCCTTTAGAAAGCATTCCAGATATCGCTAGTGTTTCTGTATGGATCTGGGCCAGATATTCTTTCCCAGATATACTATGATCTGATGGTAACCTAAGCCAGAGGGCATGGCTGCTAGGAATAGCAGAATGTTGGCCTAGCTCTTCTGGCAAAATCTCCCTTCTGGTTCTGATAAGTGCCCTGGGGACTATAAGTGACCAGAGTCAGGCAAGGAGGACCTTAGTTTCACACCTTCTCCGGGTCTGGTGGTCTCCTGCTCTGACTGTGGACAAGTGGTGATACGGAATAGAATCCCTCAGACCTGTCCAGCCCAGAGCTTCCAAGAGCCCCTTGGTGACAGTAGACAACTTTTCTGGGTAAATGTGCAAGAGAACCCATAGGCTGCCAAGACTAAAATAGTGTGTGTGCCTGGAGTTAAAGCAGGCTTGAGAGAGGATTTGCCAAAACTTTTTTTTTTAAATGTGGAATGTTCTCCCAAATGGCCCAGTGAATAAAGCATATCACTGGGGTTTAGGAGATCAGGGTTCTGTTCCCAGCTAAGTCACCTGCTATGACCTCAAGTCACTTGCTGTACTTTTTGGTGCCTCAGTTTACCCATCTATAAAATGAGGATAATGATGCCTAGCCATCTTTTGAATCTCTGAGGTGTGCTTATGAAAAATGCAATGTTTAGTGGCCTGAATTTCAAAAGTTGTGGGTACCTGTAGCTCCCTTTGTAGTGAATGGGAGCTGGGGTGCTCAATATCACTGTATTTCAAGCCAATAACTGTAATATTAACCAGATTGCAGCAGTCCATTGACACAATGTGGAACTCGTCGTTAAGGGATGTGAAGGCCAAAACTATAACAGGGTTCAAAAAAGAACTAGATAAGTTCATGGAGGATAGGTCCATCAATTATTAGCCAAGATGATCGGGGATGCAACCCCATGCTCTGTGTGACTCTACCTTCTGACTGCCAGAAGTGGTGAGTGGGCGATGGGATGGATCACTCGATGATTACCTGTTCTGTTCATTCTTTCGGAAGCCCCTGGCATTGGCCACTGTCGGAAGACTGGATAGTGGGCTAGATGGACCTTTGGTCTGACCCAGTATGGCTGCTTTTATATTCTTAATGTCACAAAGCAACGCAGGTGCAAATATGCAGAATAATTGCCTCTGCCCACACTCCACCTATCCTTTACCTCCTGGCTTCTAGGCTGGGGGTGGCCTGTCTCTGTTCCTTCCTCTTTCCTCTCTTTCCTTAAGCTGGGATCAAATCCTTTTCTTTGGGATCATTGGTCCTAGACCGGTGCTTGGCAAAGTCTGATGGCCTTATAGGCACTATATTAGTTTGCCTTTGTGTTCTTCTATCAGTAGCAGGCTCAGAGGGGGGGGGGGACCAAATAAACACCAATGTCACTCCATTTATGAAAATAACTGCCTCAATATTGTTGTACTTCATTAAAGCTGCATCTGTGAGACTTAAATAAAAATTATATTCACCTCTACTGTGATCTAGGGCCCTGTATAGGACTATTCTTTAATTCCACTCCCGTTATTATGGCAGCAGGTCCTATGGAACCCGTGGGATCCCAGACCCACTGCAGGGCTCTACATAAGTCCCACACAGGGCTCTACCTTGATCCTTTCTCCCTGCAAAGTCTGAGGTGCCCTGGCTGCAAAGGCTGCACCTCTTTCCACATTCAAAAGGGGCCCTATGAAGTGAACTTAAGCAAAGTATCAGACTTGAGCCAAGATTTGAAAAAAGAGGTACCTAAAATTAGGCTCCTACGTCCACATTTAGGCATCTAGAGGTGGGATTTTCAAAAATGCCGACTTGACTTAGGAGCTTGTGGTCTTTATGTAAATTTGAATTTTCTTGTGGGGGTGGGGAAGAAGTCTGATATTTTCTCCTGATTCTTTTGGGCCATTGTAGCGCCTCTTGAACATGGGACAGTGACTGCTTCCAACAGCCAAAGCAGCCTGGCACTCCAGTGCCTTGGTAATGTGAGTCCTCTTGGGATGGATGGCATTGAGTTTGCTGATGTTGATGTGCATGTGTGTATATATCCGGAGTAGTCCCTGATGTTCGTTAGAAGTCCCTGGAATAAAGAACCAGTGCTGTTGCTCACTCCGAATTCCGGCATGTAACACGTTGGCAGTGAGGATGGCTTTGCTCCCACTTACTTTTCTCCTCTCCTCTGCAATCTGGCTTGCCCTGCTGGCTGAGTCTATGGTGCTTGTTATGTAAACCACTTTTCATATGTTTGAGGCTTGCTTTCGAGGTCCCAGCGAGTAGGGCTCCAGAGTAGATGGGGTCTCTTCTTGGCTTTGCCACTGACCTTCTAGGTGACTTTGGGCAAGTCAATAATAATATATGGAGATATACCTATCTTATAGAACTGGAAGGGACCCTGAAAGGTCATCAAGTCCAGCCCCCTGCCTTCACTAGCAGGACCAAGTACTGATTTTGCCCCAGATCTCCAAGTGGCCCCCTCAAGGATTGAACTCACAACCCTGGGTTTAGCAGGCCAATGCTCAAACCACTGAGCTATCCCTCCCCCCTATGTTTCCCCCATTTATAAAATGGGGGTGATGATACTTCCCATTCTCCCTAAAGAACTTTAAGGTTTAGCTATGAAAAGTGCTAGATAAGAGCTAAGTTTCATTCTTGTTAACGATGGCGACATCCCTGTTGCCAGGCAGCGAGTTTAGCTGTGAGGCTGGCTGGCAATGGAAGGCCAATGTACACTTCATGCACTTCCCCTTCCTGATGACTTAAAGGCTATTGCAGTTTCAGTTCTAGAGAACTTCTTCATGCCGAAGTGAAAGAGGCTATAGAAAGATAAGACAGTGCACAAAAAAAGCCGCTGATGTTCCTGACTGATACATTGTTTCTATCCAGGGGATCGTTTCTCTGTTTGTATGTGTTGTAGCTCAGATGTTCCCTCTACAAACTGCTCTAAATTATCCATACCATGCATGCATGAGTTTCTACTGCTGGAAAGTGTAGTTTTTTGGTTAGAAAAAGAACCTGGTATAGCTGAGGCTAAAATAATTGCTGACAAGATTGAAGATCATATATGGCCAATTAATTCTCTAATAGTGCAATCTGCAGACCTGCATAGGAAGAGTGGGTGAAATGCTGGTGAATAGATATACAGCTCATGTGACAGATTCTGTGCTGAGCGTTTTAAGAGATGCAGCATAGAAGGTGTGGCCCTGGAGTAGAGTGGATGAAAGTGGCTTTGTATGACTGTTTTTAACCGTCTACATTCTGGGCTGCTGCAAAGCCCTGGGGAAATACTTTAATTGCGGGCAAGCTTCCCCAGGGCTGCCTATGGGTTGCACAGCAGCTGAGAACTTCTATAGCTCTCAGCATTGTGCTACTTTCCTTCTGTTTTGCTGGGGCTGCAAGGGGAGCAGCATAGGGGCCACTTACGACCTTTCATTTGCAGCTCTTTCACACTATCAGAGCCCAAGATAGAATTGGGCCCCATGTATCTCATAAGCACCTCCCTTATGATTTCATTGTGTCTCTACTGCACGTGTCCATTTGCAACGCACAGTTCATTACACAAAGGAGGTTCTCAATGTGGTTAGGCAGGACACTTGGCCACAGTTCTTATTCCTGAATTGGTTTGTGTGACGTTACTGTGTAGATAACTGTGGTTCACCTCACTGCCTTCATTACTGCTTTGCTGTGTTGCTCTAGGCAGCCCCCACCGTCAGCTATACGCTGCTGGATTTAGAGCCTAAACTGCTCCACACTTATACAAAGGAAATAATCTTCTGTACTTCGAAATGCATTGGGGAGCACGTAAAAGTACCGACACTGCACAGAGCTGCTGAAAAACAGGAGACTTGGTCCTTGCCCTGCAAAAATTGCATTCCAAACCGATGCTAACACCCTGGGAGACCCAGAGAGAGCTCCTATTGGAGCTGTTTTTGTTAAATATCATGGTGACAACTGTACTCCTGCGGAATTCTGTATTGTGGAAACTGCCACCTGGATTCACGCAATGGACCTTGCATCTTTCTAAAGCAACAGGTTGTGGCTGGATGCAGTTCTTCCTCAATCTTATGTAGGGATCATATTTATTTAACACACACGCTCCCTCAAGTTTCTATGGCACATGGCACTGAGTCAGGCCACAGGGCTGGGCAACCCCATAGGAGGTGGGGAATAAAACAACACTGGGGATGTGGCCTTTGTGCAGCAGCGATTGATAATTGCTTTTGTTTGTGATGGAAGCTGCCCCCAGGGGTTACAAGCTAAGACCAACTGTTTGTGTGGCTTGATGGGAGTGTAATAAGGCAGCTCTGGCAGCCATCTGTTGCCAGGAGGAGGTAAGTGTCACTGTCTTGGATGTCTAGAGCTCCTATATCACAAGGTCCCATCATCCAAGGTTCGCTAGGTTCTTACAAGTGTTGTAGCTATCAGCAACTCTAGTTGTGTTACATACCTTTACTATCGTCAATCTGCACTTAGTGCTTTCCAGGGGACCATGGCTAGATTTTTTGAAAGGCCAATCTGGGATTCAGTGTTGTTTGGGTGAATATAGGGTCTGATCCTATTCCCACTGAAGCTAACTGCAAAACTGCCGTTGACTTAAACGATGCAGGATGCAGTCCTTATTGTGCAGAGACAGCCCAGCACAACATGAAGAAATTGCCAGACTTGTGCCTAAAGATTTAGGCAAAGCTGGGTTGCAAGTGATTTTTTTCCAACTGCTGCTTTAGACAGAGGCATATCTTTTGAAGCGTATGAGGCCAGATCTGCACCAGACTGTAGCAGTCACTCACATGTCCACATCACCAAAAATATGTCCACCTTCTAGTCTTTTCTGGGACTTACCTGCTGATGTTGCTGAGTTTATTCCTAAGTCGTGCCACGGTTGTGAGCCATAATTACCTGGTAACTAGCTTTCTCTGGACAATGCTGCTCAGTCTCATTTTGAAGAACTGATTGCTAAGCAGTTTTGGAATCATCTCTGTTCTGTGTTTGTACAGCACCTAGCACAACAGATCTGTGATTGGGGCTGCTAGGCACTACAGGAAAAACAGAAGCCTGGCACTTCCCTTGTTCTACACTGTTTCCCTGCACTGCCAACTACAGATGCTTCAGACTCTGGGTTAGGAGCAGAGCTCATGCAGATCCTGGAATGTATGTCTGAAAGAACAGCGATATGTTTTTGCAAGGATGCTAACCGAGGCTGAATGGATATGCTTGATTTTTATACATTGGGACTCTAGCAGTGGGGCTTCAAAGGGAAATGGCTCCAGCCTACCAACCTGCAGTCACAGGCAGCACTAGACAAGCTGCTTGTAACTGAACTGAGACCTGGTTTAAGACTCCCAATTCTGCATTTAAATTAACAAGATGAGTTTTTAAAGGCGCCATGGAGGGGGAGGGAGTGAAGACCAAAAGGAATTAAAGTGACTGACTTTTAAATGCCCCCCTGCCTCTCAGAAGCAATTTGTGGCCTCTGGCCATTTTAAATTCACTTGTTTATATAAATAATTGGGAGTATTGAATTGCTCCCAGAGGAGATTTATTTTCAGTAGAAAGTGAATTGAAACTTCACTGTTATTCTGCAAACTGCTTCTTAAGGGCAGACAGGCTTGGGGAGTGGGGCCTAATGAGCTCAGATTTCCTAAATAAAAGGAGTAATATAGTATAATCATATAATAAATCAACATCCAAAGCAGAAAAGGAGTTTATGGCCTTTTCCATACTGTTTTTCATATTTTTCTACCACAAACTATTTTCCATAGTGCAAGGATGAAAAACAATTAAAAGTCTCTCTTTAAAAGTTTAAATACATCTAAAACTAATCTGGACCAAGATTTTCAAGTGTTTACTGACTCTTCGTGGCTCTTTTTTTTTAGGGGTCCAATCTGAGACTCCTTAAAGGGGCCTGATTTTTCAAAAAGTGCTGATCACCACCCTCTGAAAATCAGACCCCTTTAAGCTATCTCAAGTGGGGTGCCCAATAATTGAGGCACTCCATCACTAATCACTTTTAAAAATCTTGGCCCTAAACTCTAATAGCAGAATAGCAGTAAGCCACTTGAGAGTGCATTAGATAATTGGTCCACACCTTGGGTCATCCGAAACATATGTGAGGTGTGTTCTGATAGACTAGTAACGAAGACCCCTAGAGTGGCTTATTGTTATGTTAAGTATTTTTTCTTAGGCTACCTTTACATGCCGAGCTAGGAGTGCGATTCCCAGCTTGCATACACACATACTCATGCTAGCTTGATGGAGAGCTAGCATGAGTATGAGTAGTAGTGCAACCACTGTAGCATGGGCAGTGGCAGCACAACTGAGCCATCTTGAGTACATATCCACAGGGTTCAAGCGAGGTTGCACTTGGCATGACTGAGCAGTGCTGCCACTGCCCATGCTACCACAGCTATACTACTGTTTATACTCACGCTAGCTCTCATCTAGTCACCACAGTATGCGTACGTGAGCTGGAAATGGCAGCCCTAGGATATGGTGAGTCATGTTCAAACAATGTCAGAGCTGTTTTGCACTTATATTATTTCTGCCCCTCATTGTGAAATTCATATAGAAGGTGAAGTTTGTTTATCTAAAACAATTGTTCAAACGTTTCAAATGGTTCCTTAAGGCATTTGAATAAGTTGGAGTACAATGTGTATGTCATGGTGGGGGAAACATGGTGATGTTAGTTAGCTGTCGCTGGAACATATTAAGAGTATGTGTTTATACTAGTGAGACTCTGGATTACAAGCCTGTTTTTTGAAATACCTGGAATAAAGCAGTTGTTTAGTTCTTTCCTAGCTACATTATGTAAGACATGGGAGGTAATTGTCCTGTTCTCCTCAGTGCTGGTGAGGCCTTAGCTGGAGTACTGTGTCCAGTTCTGACTGCCACACTTTAAGAAAGATGTGGCAAAATTGGAGCGAGTCCAGAGGAGAGCAATGGAAATGATGATAGGTTTAGAAAACCGGACGTCTGAGGAAAGGCTGAAAGAATTGAACGTGTTTAGTTTAGAGAACAGGAGGCTGAGAAGGGGGGATACAAATCTTCATATACCTAAATGGTGGTTATAAAGAGGATGGTGATTAATTGTCCATCAAGGGTAGGATAACTAGTAATCATCTTAGTTTGTAGCAAGGGAGATTTAGATTAGCTATTAGGAAACCCTTTCTAACTATAAGGGTGGGTAAGCACTGGAATAGGCTTCCAAGGGAGGTTGTGGAATCCCCATCATTGAAGAGTTTTATGAATACGTTGGACAAACATCTGTCAGGGATGGTCTAGCTTTACTAGGTCCTACCCCTCCAAAGCGGGATGGACTAGATGACCTCTTGAGGTCCTTTCCAGCCCTGTATTTCTGTGCTTGTATAACCATGCACCAGCCAGCTTCTCAGGGAGCAGGGACCACAGCAGAGTTACAGATATTAGCTTTTGTTTTGCTGACTGTATTATTTTTATTAATATATAAGAACACATATGAAGATAAATGTGACACCCATGCTTTTAAAACACATCATTTGGATTACACTTTTGCTTCCCCCCCACAATTCAACTCAACTATGGTTCTTCTTCGAGTGCTTGCTCATATCCATTCCATTAGGTGTGCGCGCGCTGCGTGCACGATCATCGGAAGATTTTCTACCCTAGCAACACCGGCGGGTCGGCTGTGGAGCCCCCTAGAGTGGCGCCTTCATGGCGCTGAATTTATACCCCAGCCGACCCGGCGCCCCCTCAGTTCCTTCTTACCGCCCCTGACGGTCGTTGGAACTGTGGAGCGCGGCATAGCTGTTCTCCACTCTCCCTAGCTTAGTTACTTATTCGCAGTTATAGTTATAGTTATAGTTCTAGTGTTAATAGTTAAATAGTTTTTAAAAGTTGTTCTAGTTATTATAGTAGTTCAGGGGATTAAGGGGGTCGTCTCCCCCTTTCTCCCCCGGCCGCGGGCCCGGGCTCATGCCCAACGCTCCCGGCTTCAAGCAGTGCGCCTCCTGCGCTAAGCCTATGCCCACGAGTGACCCGCACGACTCCTGTCTGAAGTGCCTGGGAGAGTCCCATCAAACAGATAAGTGCAAGATCTGTAAGGCCTTCAGACCAAGGACCAAGAAAGAGCGGGACTTTCGGCTTCGGCAACTCCTGATGGAGGCGGCACTTAGTCCGGACGCTCCCTCTACAAGCCAGGCCCCGGCACCTAGCGCCTCGGTGCGCAGTGCCCCGGCGGCACCGGCCATGCCGACCACGCGAGTGGCGTCGGACAAGCCTCCCCGGCACCGGACCTCGTCGGCACCGCAAGCACAGCAAGTGCCTCGACGCCGGTCATTATCCCCGGGGCATAAAAAAGCCCATAAGACGGGGGCCTCCGTGCCGAAGACGCCGGCTCCCCCAGTGCCGGGGGTAGAGCCGAGTCCGCCGGTGGAGCACCGAAAACAGGTGCCTCCAGCACTGTCGACTCCGGCGCCGAGGCCGTTGAGTCCGGTGCAGATAGCGTCTCCACCGAGACCGGCGGTGATACAGTGCCTCCCGTCGACTCCAGAGACCTTCGCGGCGGCGAGAGACTTGATAGCTCTCACGGAGCCGGCACCGCCTCAACCACCGGCACCGACGGCACCGTTGACTCGCCCGGTCCAGTCGAGGGGGAAACCTGCCTTGATGCGCCCTCCATCGCAAGGGCTGGAACCTCGGCACCGGTCCAGGTCCCGAAGCAGGTCCCCACGCCGCTCGCAGTCCCGGCGCCGAATATCACCTCGGCACCGGTCGTACTCGCGGCCAAGATCTTCGTCGCGGCACCGCTCTACGTCTCGGCACCGCTATGATCGTCGGCACCGATCAACGTCGAGACGTAGTTCTCGGCACCGCTACGGTCGACGCTCGACGTCGAGAGGCCGCTCCCGGCACCGGGCATACTCCAGATCCTCGTCGAGGTCCAGATCCGGCTCCCGGCACCGACGAGGTCATCGGCACCGATCGCGGTCCCAGCACCGTTCGCCGGCACCGCGTAGAGATAGATCATCTCCGGACCGGCACCGTGCGGCACCGCAGCCCACGGGAATCGTTTCGACTCGCTCGGCACCGCCATGGCCATCAAGATCGGTGTCTCGCTCCTCGGAGGACCTGTCGAGATCGGCATACCCCCCTCAAGGGCAAGCCGAGGAACAGGACTTGGGCCATTGGCAGGAGATAACAGAGGACCATTCTCATGGCCCATCTCACTGGTCGTTTTGGACCCCGTGGGCGTACCACCAGGAGCAAGGGGCTCCAATACCCTCGACCTCTCGCTCGGGTCACTCCGTTAGAAGGGCCCCGGAGTCCACCATCTCTCGGCCTCCGCCAGGGGGCATGGAGGCTTCCGTGTCCGCGCCACCCGACGCCCTGGACCCAAGCACAGATGATGCTCCAGCCCAGGAGCAGGGGGACCAGGACCCTCCCTTGGATCCTGTACCACCGGAGGCATCTTCCTCTTCCTCTCCGGATGAGGCAGTGGCGGGCACATCATGCACAGGTCCACCTCCAATAGATCTTCGGGCTCACCAGGATCTCCTGCGTAGGATGGCCCGTAATATGGACCTGCAGGCGGAGGAGATAGTGGAGGTGCAGGACCCTATCGTGAATATCCTCGGAGCGGATGCCCCATCGAGGGTGGCGTTACCCCTGATCCGCACGATACAGGCCAATGCAGCTACGATATGGCAAACTCCTGCCTCTATCCCACCCACAGCGAGAGGGGTGGAAAGGAAATACTTTGTCCCGTCTAAAGACTACGGGTACTTGTATACCCACCCCCAGCCGTGTTCACTGGTGGTGGCATCAGTGAACGCAAGAGAGCGCCACGGTCAGCAGGCTGCAGCGCCTAAATCAAAGGAGGCTAAGCGACTCGATTTGTTTGGCCGTAAAGTTTACTCAGCCGGAGGGCTGCAACTTAGAGCGGCGAACCAGCAGGCGCTCCTGAGCCGCTACAACTTTAACTCCTGGAACTCTATGGGGAAGTTTAAGGAGTTGGTTCCCCAAGAGTCCAGGGAGGAGTTTGGAGCCATGGTAGAGGAGGGTAAGAAGGTGGCTCGGACCTCCTTACAGACCTCCTTGGACATAGCGGACTCTGCTGCGAGAACCCTGGCATCAGGTATCGCTATGCGGAGGATCTCCTGGCTCCAGGTTTCGGGTTTGCCTCAGGAACTGCAACAAACCCTGCAGGATCTGCCCTTCGAAGGACAGGGTTGTTTTCAGAAAAGACAGACTCTCGCCTGCAGAGCCTCAAGGACTCCAGGACAATCATGCGTTCCCTGGGGATGCATGTTGCGGGCCCTCAGCGCAGGCCATTTAGGCCGCAGCCTCAGCGCTTCTACCCCCCCCCCCCCCGCCTCGTCAGAGACAGGACTCGGCCCGGAGACGAGGGTGAGGTGGTAGAAGAAGGTGGACCGGCCCCCAACCCGGCCAGAACCAGGGGCCACCTAGACCACCTTCAGGCCCCAGGCAGAACTTTTGAAGGTGCGGTCGAGGACGGCGCCCCAGTCATCCCCCAGGATCCAGCCCCCTCCTTTCGGGATCGCCTCTCCCACTTCCACCGTGCTTGGTCCCTTATAACTTCGGACCGTTGGGTCCTCCGCACGGTGGAGAGGGGATACGCTATCCAGTTTTCTTCTATCCCCCCCTCCCACCCCCCTTCCCCGTCCCTCTTCAGGGACCCTTCTCACGAGCACCTTCTTATACAGGAGGTTTCTACGCTCCTGGCCATGGGGGCCATAGAGGAGGTTCCGATAGAGTTAAGGGGCAGGGGATTTTATTCCCGTTACTTCCTGATCCCCAAGTCCAAAGGAGGTCTGCGGCCCATCTTGGACTTGCGCGGACTCAACAAATTCGTAGTAAAGTTGAAGTTCCGCATGGTCTCTTTGGGGGCCATTATCCCTTCCCTCGATCCTGGAGACTGGTTCGCCGCCCTCGACATGAAAGATGCATACTTTCACATCACAATTTACCCGCCTCACAGACGCTTCCTGCGATTCGTGGTAAACACGGTGCACTACCAATTTGCAGTCCTTCCCTTCGGCCTATCCTCGGCCCCAAGAGTGTTCACGAAATGTATGGCTGTCGTGGCAGCGTACCTTCGTCGACAAGGGATACAGGTGTTCCCGTACCTGACAACTGGCTGGTACGCGGTCGCACCAAGGAGCAAGTTCAAGCTCACGTCCACATAATAGTGCACACATTCAACGAGTTGGGCATCCTACTCAACAAGGACAAATCCACTCTAGAACCTACCCAGAGAATAGAATTCATCGGCGCAATTCTAGACTCCAGACGTGCACAAGCCATCCTGCCAGACAACCGCTTTGGCACCATCAAGAACCTCATTCAAGGGCTCAAGGCCTTCCCAACTACCACGGTGAGGTCGTGCCTTACCCTGCTGGGTCACATGGCTTCCTGCACGTACGTAACCAGGCATGCCAGACTTCGGCTTCGCCCACTTCAAACCTGGGTGTCATCAATATACTGTCCACATCGGGACAGCCTGAACATGGTGGTCACGGTCCCGAACTCGGTCCTGACCTCCCTCACCTGGTGGCTAGATCACAATGTGGTCTGCGAGGGGATGCCTTTTCACACCCCACAACCCTCTCTGCACCTGGTCACAGACGCTTCATCTCTGGGTTGGGGCGCCCATCTCAACGAACACCATACCCAGGGCCTGTGGACTGCACTCCAGTTAGCCCTGCACATCAATGTTCGGGAACTGATGGCGGTGCGCCTGGCGTGCCAGGCATTTCTCAATCTCCTACGTGGCCGTTGTGTGTTAGTTCTCATCGACAACACCACGGCCATGTTTTACATCAACAAGCAAGGAGGAGCACGTTCGTCAATTCTATGCCAAGAGGCCATTCGCCTGTGGGACTTCTGCATCGCCCACTCAATCCATCTCACGGCATCGTTCCTCCCTGGAGTCCAGAACACTCTAGCGGACCGACTCAGCAGGTCCTTCCAGACGCACGAGTGGTCTATCCGTCCGGACATCATACATTCCATCTTCCAGAAGTGGGGGTTTCCCCAGATAGACCTGTTTGCATCTCGAGACAACAGGAAGTGCCACGTGTTCTGCTCCCTACAAGGTCGAGCTCCGGGCTCCCTCTCAGATGCGTTTCTCCTTCCCTGGAAAGACCACCTGTTTTATGCCTTCCCTCCGTTTCCTCTGGTCCACAAGGTACTGCTCAAATTGCGCAGAGACCAGGCACAGGTAATTCTGATCGCTCCAGCGTGGCCGAGACAACATTGGTACACCACACTGTTGGAACTCTCGGTTCAGACACCGATCCCGCTTCCATTATGTCCGGATCTCATCTCTCAGGACCACGGCCGGCTGCGTCACCCCGACCTGCAATCACTCCACCTCACGGCGTGGCTGCTCCATGGTTCACCCAGGCAGAGCAGCAATGCTCGCACTCTGTCCAACAGATTCTGCTGAGCAGTAGGAAGCCCTCAACACGCACCACGTACCTGGCCAAGTGGAAGCGGTTCTCCTGTTGGTGCGAACAACGAGCCACGTCCCCGTTGCAGGCACCCATTCCTCTCATTTTGGAATATCTCCTCTCCCTAAAACAGCAGGGGTTGGCGATATCTTCAATTAAAGTTCACCTGGCCGCTATATCGGCCTTTCACCCAGGGGAACTCACGTCCTCGGTATTCTCTAACCCGATGGTCGTTAGATTCCTCAAGGGCTTAGACCGGATGTACCCACAACAACGTCAGCCCGTCCCGACGTGGGACCTCAACCTGGTTCTCTCCAAGCTCACAGGTCCTCCATTCGAGCCACTGGCCACCTGTTCACTTCTGTACCTATCCTGGAAGACAGCCTTCCTCGTAGCCATCACCTCAGCAAGGCGCGTTTCTGAACTCAGGGCGCTTACATCTGAGCCCCCTTACACAGTTTTTCATAAGGACAAAGTGCAGCTTCGTCCACATCCTGCCTTTCTCCCTAAGGTGGTTTCTCCTTTTCATATCAACCAGGATATATTCCTCCCGGTCTTTCATCCTAAACCACATGCCACTCGCCAGGATCAACGTTTGCATTCCCTGGACGTACGCAGGGCCCTGGCCTTCTATATTGACCGCACAAAGCACTTTAGAAAGACGACGCAACTCTTCGTTGCAGTGGCCGACCGAATGAAAGGCTCACCGGTCTCCTCACAACGCCTATCCTCCTGGATTACGTCTTGCATCCGGACTTGCTATGACCTGGCAGGTGTCTCAGCACCGCACCTCACCGCTCACTCCACGAGGGCCCAAGCTTCCTCGACTGCTTTCCTGGCACATGTTCCGATACAGGACATTTGTAGAGCGGCGGTTTGGTCATCAGTCCACACGTTTACAGCTCACTATGCACTAGTGCAGCAGTCCAGGGACGATGCTGCATTCGGGTCAGCGGTTTTGCACACAGCAATGTCTCACTCCGACCCCACCACCTAAGTTGGGCTTGGGAGTCACCTAATGGAATGGATATGAGCAAGCACTCGAAGAAGAAAAGACGGTTACTCACCGTTGTAACTGTTGTTCTTCGAGATGTGTTGCTCATATCCATTCCAAACCCGCCCCCCGTCCCCACTGTCGGAGTAGCCGGCAAGAAGGAACTGAGGGGGCGCCGGGTCGGCTGGGGTATATATTCAGCGCCATGAAGGCGCCACTCTAGGGGGCTCCACAGCCGACCCGCCGGTGTTGCTAGGGTAGAAAATCTTCCGACGATCGTGCACGCGGCGCGCGCACACCTAATGGAATGGATATGAGCAACACATCTCGAAGAACAACAGTTACAACGGTGAGTAACCGTCTTTTTTTAACTGTTTCCACTATCTTGCAGAACAGCAGATGTAGAAATTGCTTGATACCACTTGAAAGCTGAGATTCTCCCTCTGATGTAGGGTGGTTTTTATGTGTGGACAGGAATCAGGTTACGGGCAACAACTGAGTAAGAGGCCAGGTTACTTCTGCAGTGAAGACAAGCCTTATGGTGAATAGGCAGTCACAAAGGACTTCCTTTCCATATTCTTAGCTTAAACCACAACACCCCCACGTCCCCCAAAAATAAAACCCTATCATGATGGTGCAGTGTACATTAAAGTTGAGAGAATGTTTAGGGACATTAATTATAGACTTTTTAGCATGGCACTATTAACTTTAGCCCTTTAGTAGTGGGGTGGGCCATCATTGGAGGAGAATATATACAAGTCTTCCTTCACTTTAAGAAGAAAAAAAAAAAAAAAAAAGGTGTGTTCTTATCTCAAGTTAACTAACACGAAGTAAAATCCTCATGAAGATTATGCAATTTGTAGTTTCCACACAAATTAGCGAGTCAAATTAAAGACTATGGGGGAGCCCAGGGTTTACCTCTACCTGCTAGCTCGTGTGAAAACTACAAACTGCCTTGTCTTCACTAGGATTTTACCTCAAGTTAACATGCTTTTTTGTACTGAAGACAAGGCCTAAGAAAAGGGTGATCAAACATCCTGTTTCAGGGTCTTGACAATAGAATTAGGGTGCCCCCAGAATCGCTCATTTATCACTCTGTCCCAGGTTTACCAATGGTTCCCTCAAAACAGCCCACTTATTAACCAACTTGTTTTCCTAAGGTCTGGGTCTCCAGGGTGGCTAAGGAAATACCTGGAGGACATGGTTACAACCTTCTGATAAATGATTGGCACAAAACAGTGTTCTTTCCAAAACCCGGCACCTTTTTATTGGTGCAGATTCCCTTATAGCAATTCAAAGAGCATCCCAAACCATATTGCCTTGTGGTTTGAAATGTTCCTAAGTGGCTGCACCCTGTTTCCAATGGCCAGTCTGCTGCAGGTTGCTGACAGCAATTGATAACAGTTCTTTAGGTCTTACATATAAACATTTCCTCCACAGTCAACACACATACATATATCTTTATTCACACACACACACACACACTACTATACTATACTATACTATACTATACTATACTATACTATACTATACTATACTATANACTACTATACTATACTATACTATACTATACTATACTATACTATACTATACTATACTATAACTTTGACTGACAAGCCTATTTTTTCTGCTGACTTTGCTCTATTGACAGGATTCCCTCTGGTGGTGGTGCTGCTGCTTTCTCTGCTTGTCTTTCAGGTCTCTGCTTCTTCAGCTCTTCCCTCCTCATGTCAGTTGTCTACTGAGCCAACCTGACTTTTATACTGTCCTGTCAGAACTTTCTAGACACTTCTGCTAATATCTTCCTGTCAGATCCTACTTGGGTGCATGCCAACTGCCAATCATTTCAAACTATCAGTTCTGTTTTTAGCCTGCAATTGTTATTTACCTCATAGTTATGATCTGCTGACCTTTCTCCTACTTTGGTTTTCCCACCAATTTTATTTTTAGTCTGTGTGACCTGCAGCTTTCACTTAATCATGGAGTGCCTCTTGCTTATTTAAAATGGAAGACAGAGGTACAAAATGGAGTCTGGGGAGTTTTCTCTGGTATCAGGAGGAGAATAGAAAGGAGGTCTTTTTGCCTCCTTCATGACACAGCTGGTCTGGTACATTATGGAAGATTTTTACATATGTTGTGGGTCGCTGACTGAGACAGGGTGTTGAACTAGATGGACCAATGGTCTGATGCAGGGCCCCAATTTTTTCTGAGATCTAATTGGTTAATGTGTGGCTGTTAGATGGAACCAAGTAAATTCTGAGAAATCATGGATAAAAGAACTGCTGCTGCCCAAGTATTTGTATGTGGGGTTTTTTTGTTTTTTTTTTAAATCACAAATCTGTAAAATCCCTCCAAAAAGCTGGGAAATACCTTTTCTTTCCTGAACAGTTTGTGTCTTCTTGTGGCTTGCATCTGAGCTTGAAGTTTGTAAGTTTCTGTTTTTTTTTTTTTTTTTTTTAACTTCCTCTTTTCCACCTGCACTCTGAGTCATTTTAATGCAGAGTTTTGTTCACCACCTTAAACTGTTCCAACAGGGGCCAGGACAGATGTGAGAAAGTGTTATGGAGTGGTGCAAAGTTTAAAGCTAGTGCCGGTCAGTGGTGACTGGAAGATCACATCAGAAGTGTCTTGGTGCCCTCAGCCCATCCTGGGTGAACTAGTGTCCACATTGAAAACAAATAAATAAACAAAACACCACTGCAGCTGGCACCCTCAGCACAGAGACCAAGGAGTTAGTGGAGTTGGAGATGAAACTCCTGTCTCCCCTTACAGCTGGGCCCATCCAGGTCAGGTTTGGTGTACATGGGCTGGGATGTGGGGCCAGCTTGCAACACTGAAGCCCACGCAGTATCCTCTCTTTGGACAGAGCAGAGTTCAGAGCTCTGCATTTGGCACTATTCACCTGAACTAAATACCTTCAAAAAAACTAAGTAGAAGCCCCCCTGTTCCAGCAGAGGGAGCTCCAGGCATTTGTGAGTCTGCCTTTCTGAAATTCTCAAGAATGTAACATTCAAAAACCAGTAGAACACTTCAGTCTCCCTGGACGCTCAATAACAGATTTAAAAGTGGCAGTTCTTCAACAAAAAAACTTCAAAAACAGACTCCAACGAGAAACTGCAGAACTGGAATTAATTTGCAAACTGGACACCATCAAATTAGGTCTGAATAAAGACTGGGAGTGGATGGGTCACTACAAAAAGTAATTTTCCCTCTGCTAAGACTCACACCTTCTTGTCAGCTGTTGGAAATGGGCCACCTTGATTGCATTGGCCTCGTTAGCACTACAAAAGTAATTTTCCCACCCTTGATATTCACCCCTCTTGTCAACTGTTGAGAATAGGCCACTTCCACTTCAATTGAATTGGCCTCGTTAGCACTGACCACTCACTTGGTAAGGCAACTCCCATCTTTTCATGTGCTATAATATATATTCTAACTGGTTTTTTTTTTTCCACTCCATGCATCTGATGAAGTGGGTTTTGGCCCATGAAAGCTTATGCCCACATAGATTTGTTAGTCTCTAAGGTGCCACAAGGACTCCTTGTTGTTTTTTCTGAAAACGGTTTGTTTGTTACTGATTGCTCATGTTCCCCCTCTAGGTTTTCCTGGAATTGTAGCAGTGGCATGGCTGTGCTAAGGAGCTTTTATTAAACGTGATTGGAGGCCTTTGGCAGGATACAAACAGCTTGACTCTCGACAACACCAGGTACTTGAACTGGGTTATTTCCTGTACACCTAGGG
This sequence comes from Trachemys scripta elegans, assembly GCF_013100865.1. Taxonomy (NCBI): domain Eukaryota; kingdom Metazoa; phylum Chordata; order Testudines; family Emydidae; genus Trachemys; species Trachemys scripta. Next base: position 109,400,884 of record NC_048298.1, on the reverse strand, counting down.
GGCAGGCTGTGTGTTAGGTACTCCCCAGGGGCAGTGCAAGGTTGACTGGCTCAGGCTGGTTCACTTATAAATGAACAGGAGTGTCCTACAGCTAAAGGCAGGAAGCTACCAAAATACCCTTACCACGAACCAAATGACTTGGTAATCAGGGCCACAGCTGCTAACTTTTTTCTGCGCCACTGTGTGCTTGTGACCCCGCCCTGACTCCACCCCTGCCCCAAAGTCCCTGCCCTAACTCTGCCCCTCCCTGTCCCTATTGGACCCGTTCCCAAATCCCCGCCCAGCCCTGCTTCCTCCCCCAGGCGTGCTGTATTCCCCCTCCTCCCTCCCAGGCTTGCCTTGCGAAACAGCTGTGGGGAGAAGCAGGACACGGTGGCGCGCTCAGGGGAGGAGGCGGAGTGGAGGTGGAGGTGAGCTTGGGCAGGGAGCTGCCGGTGGGTGCAGAGCACCCACCAATTTTTCCCTGTGGGTGCTCCAGCCCCGGAGCACCCATGGAGTCAGCGCCTATGATTAGGGCATCTTGGATCCTTCACTAGCCAGGCCAGAGGTCCACCTGGAGCTAAACTTGCTCTCCATTCCAACAGCTGGCCCCACCTAAGGCAGAAGGCCCTGACTCTAAAAGCCCCTGTTCCTTTCCAGGTCACTTGCTGTCATGGTGATTGTCAGCCCACCCCCACCCCCCGCCTCTCCATTATCATGCCTATTCATAAAGCAGGAAGGTGGAGCTACCAGTGAGGGGAGGCATTGTGTCCTCCTATCCCATCCCTCTTCACTCCTAAAAAGGGGCCTACTTGTTCATCTGGTCCAGTGTTCACAGCCTTCCCTATGACTGCCAAATCACCAAGCCTGTGTTCCTGGGGAAGGCCCATGCTCCGCAAAGCAGGGCTGGATCAGTAAGGGCTTGACAAGGAGAATCTCTGGGACAAAGTGGCTTGCAGACTCGTTGTCATCTTCCTTTTGTTCCCTTGCAAGGAAAGGACTCGTGGGTTGAAAGCTAAGAGTGACACAGCTGCACCAGCCCAGCAGCCAGCATGGATCAGGTCAGTTCCAAAAGATTTTTTGTTTCAAAATTCTGTAAGTTTAAATTTTCAGAAGTGACTGGTGATCTTGTGTGCCCAGCTTAAGGGGTGTGATTTACCTCTGCCCCGACCCTCTGAAAATCAGGCCTCTTTTGAGGTATCTAGTGATTTTGGGTGCTCAACTTTAGTCGCTTTTTAAAATATAGGCCCAAAAAAGTGTAGTCTTTAACATTTAATAATTTGGGGGATGCTCAGTCTGAACTCATTTTGGTTCCTAGTCCCTGTGCAAGTTTGGGTATGCAGGCACCACGTTTCTGTACAGCTTGGACTTTCTGCCAACACGCTGCCAGCCATACAGGCAGCTCATTCCCTAGTCTGGATGGATGGGTGTGCCTGCATATCTGAGATCAGACTCCAGCTGAATGCTCTCTTTCTGATGCTAGCTGAACATGGTCATTATTGACCTTGTCTGGGTCCCAGTCAAACAGTGAGATGAAAGATGTGCTCTTAACTTTTGAAGAGTCTGTATTTTTTTTGGTGTGAGAACCCTCCCCTGGTTAATATCTCACATTGCTTATTTTTAAATGGTAAATGGACATCAGTTGCTTATATTTATAACGGGAAATAGAATAAATTCAAGGTAATAGGCTTATGGTCTGAAGTTTGTGTAAGTACATGTTTTAAAATGGTAGTTTTAAACTGCAGCTTGAAATACATGGAGCATCTTAAATTAATCCTTCCACCACTGGATTAGTAAAAACAAAAATCATGCAGCACTTTCTGTAGGTCCTACACATAAACAAAGCCATGACAATCAGAATGCAGTCATGTAACCTTTTTGGTTAATATTATTTCAGGCTCCTGGAGGAGGTCCACAATAGAGAGACAGTAGTGGGAAAACAGTCCTCTCAGGCAGGAGTGTCTTGTTGGCTGTCAGATTCATGATGACTTATTGGTGCTTATTTTTAGAGTCTGCATGGCGATGTACAGGTGGAGCGCATCCTCGTGTATTACTTTCTGAAGAACTGTCACAACTGTGATTTCAGCAAAGAGCTGGATTCTCTGAGAAGCGAGGTGATGGTTTCCCCATCAAAAAAATTCCTCTCTGTTGAGTTTGATGATGGGGAGCTTCAAACAGATGGGAATCGGAGTGGCCGGTTCCAGAATGGTGAGCCAGGTAAGTACTCTCCTCCTTCCCTTATCCCACCATTCTGAAGCTGAACTCTTCTGTAGCAGAATGGTACAGGGAGTATTTTCTCTGTGGTATATTGCTGTGCTGTGGCTCTTGACGTTAACAAATTGGGCTTTCTCAGTTCGGATGGTACAGCGATGCTTAGCACCTTATCTTACCTGTCTAGGTATTTCTGGAGCACTCTTCACCATAGTACCTAGATGCCTTTTCTTCCACACCCTTGCGGTTTGCCTTAATGGAGCCCCAAACTCCAGTCTACTTTGTTAGGCCTTGGATTTTAGAAAGTGTTTAGATACTTGGCACCTGTTAGCTAGTTTAGAACTGGGACTTTAGGAACAACTCATATCTCTGCTATTTGGGCTGAAATTCACCACATTTTGCTTTGCCTATGTGATGGGGAAACAGTATCCAACGCTGGCTGATGCAATAGGAGTAGTACTGACTGTTATCTACGGTGTAGTGCCCCCAGGGGCACTGCTATACCACCTTGGGCTGTGACCTCATCCAGTCTCATAGGCTAAGCAGGCCTGGGCCTGCTTAACTACTCTTGGATGGATGATCTCTCAGATAAATCCAGGTGTTTATAGTAGGTGGCGCTCTGCCCTCCAAATCGTTATTGAACTAATGGCCCCAGGATGGTGTCAGAGGTGGCTCTGGTAATAGAGATGCTGTATTCTAGATGAGATGTAAGAGGTCCTGACCATGGTTGTGAAAGATCACGTGGCTTTTTTACCCTCCAGGATGAGGGTGTTACCACAGTGGCCTGGCCAAATTTCATTTCAGTAGCTATATTTTAAATTCCCCCTGAAGTATCATTTGGGTGAGATAAAGTTTCTCCTGAGCTATTGCATAGTGCTGCTGGACATTCAGCTCTCCATTCCGGGCTATCGTGTTCCACCTCAGAGGTGGCTGCATGTCAGCGATGAGTAGAGTGATCCCTGAGGCATGTAGTAGTTTTGAACACTTTGTGGGAAGAGCTGCTGTGCGCAGATGACAGTGAGAGCGCTTTTGGGGTACTTGAGCCTGTTGTACACCTGCACTGGACCTAGATTTGGTCATGTCTGTGTGTGGAAAAAATCCTGTTTAAAACCATCTCTTTATTTTGCTGGAATTAGGTTCTGTGGTTGATGAGGCCATTTTCCAGCTCATCGGAGCTCGGCTTGCTGAGATCGGGGACCAAGTGGCTAGGGAGATCGATCAGAGAGTAGTAAATGATCTAGTGCAACAATTTGTGAATGAGAATCTGTCCAAAGAGGTAAGTGAGGAATTCAGCTGATTAGCAATAACTAAAGAAAGACGAAAATGTAACAGATCCCTCTGGATGTGATCAGCAAGAATGGAGAGTTGCCTGGATTGTTATTTTAGGTAGCTTCATGCTTTCAGCATGACCAGGACAAGAATCCATCCTTTGCATGCACCTTCCATGTAAAGATCCCAGAAAACATTACATCAGCTTCACACCCCCTGGAGAGGTAGGTCCAGCAGTGTTGTCATCCCCATCTTGCAGTGGGGAAGCTGAGGCACAGATAGGGTAAGGGCCTGACTTTCAGATGTGCTTAGCACTCTGTGGCCACTGACATCAGTGGGAGTTGCAAGGACTCAGCACCTCCTGAAAATCAGGCCAAAAATCACTGCCAAAAAACCCACAGCGGCGAGTCTGAGTCTGAATCAACTGTCTGGGGCTCACACTGTAGGGCTAAAAATAGCAGCGTAGACATTCCTGCTTGGACTGGAGTCCGGGCTCTTAGAGCCACCCTCGTCATCAGGTTTCAGAGCCTGGGCTCCAGCCTGAGCAGGAACATCTCCACTCCACTGCCATTTTAGCCTGAAGATCAGGGCTCTGAGACTCACTGCTCTGGGTTTGTGGGGTTTTTTAGTTTAGTTTGGCTTTTGCAGTGTAGATGTGCCCTAAGTGACTTAGCTAACAGTGAACCTTGTGCATTTGTTAAGACTGTAAGACTCTCAGCTGTTTCATGTACACAGCTAAGCACACTGGTGCTTAAGTAATACTATCAGTTGCAGAAACTCAGCAACACTTAGATACTAGAATGTTGGATGTTGCAGTAAACCCTTAGAGGAAGGAATAAAGACCAGCTCTTCCAATTCCACTCATGTGCTTTAGCCATAAACCATCCTTCCTCTCAGAAGGACCGAGATCTAGATCTGCTAGTCAGTCTTGTTCACCTCCTTGGAGCTCTCCATTATCTTCAGGTAAGTGTGGCATTTTGGCGCCCGTCCACTCTTGCCCAGGATATGTTTCCCAAGCATCTCTGTGCAAGTTACAGGCAAATGCAGTGTGTGATCTATTATGTAACTTGATCTCAGCAAGTGGCGCGTGGTAGACAATGCTGGATTATTTTAAACAATCTGTGTATTCATATAATAAAACCCCTTGTTGTATAAAATCTAATGGTCTGGTCCTGAAAGACTCTGAGTAGCCACGATTCCCACTGACCTTCAGTGGCAGCTGAGAGTGTTCAGGACCTTGTTAGGCCTCCAATTTATGACCTTGGCGTAAAACTTTTTTAAACTCCAGCAATATAGGAGGGAGAGACATGCACCTTTTTTGCGTGGGACTAGATAAGCTTTTTGTGCGTTGCTTAGAGTAGTTACGCATTTTAGTTTGTGGAGCATCTAGATCAGTGGTGGGCAACCTGCGGGCTGCATGCGGCCCATCGGGGTAATCTGATTGCAGGCTACAAGACGTTTTGCTGAAGTTGACTGTCAGCAGGCGCAGCCCCCCAGCTCCCAGTGGTTGCGGGGGGCCGGGCCTGTGGACGGTCAACATCCACAAAATGTCTCGCGGCCCGCAATCAGATTATCCTGATGGGCCGCATGCAGCCTGCGGGCTTCAGGTTGCCCAGCACTGATCTAGATTGTGTTGCTGGGGATGTATGTATTTTTCACTGATCCAGAGCAGCATCTGGATTAATTTCTCATCAGTACCCTCCATCACCCGCTCTGTTGTCCTGGGTCTTTGTCTTGTCTAATCTAGAGCCCAGTCCAGTGGGAGGGCACTCTGCACCTTTCAGGATCTGGCAATGTGTGTGTAAGCTCTTCAGGGCAGGGAGCACATCTCACTGCATGTTTGTAAAGATAGATATAAATTTACCAGCACTATATGTAACTTCTGTCCTGTGTAAATCCTGCGGTTCATGACGGTGACCACCGTTGCATAAAAGCCACTCAAGGTGTGAAACGCCACCCAGTATGAGTCCATATGCGCTTCTGAGTTGAAGGGATTGTAGCAGCGTTTTGGGGCAGTTGGGTGGGTGAATGTTTTGTCACTCTTACAGGCTGTAGTGGGATATTTAGAGAGACTTACTGTATTTTTTCTCTCCCCCCTGTTCAGGAGATAATGAGGCGTCTGTCTAATACAGTGGAGGGGCTCATGAGAACCGTACCTTTGGAAATGGATCGGGAGAAAGCCATGTTGGTGCTAGCAATGGTTTTAGCCAGAACAGTAGCAAACAAAATGCCATCCCTTCTACACCGTGTCTTTAACACCACTGTGAATTACATCAACCAGAACCTCCACAATTACGTCATCAACCTGGGATAACAAGTAAGAATCCTCAAACTGTCTCTTAAGCTGTGGAAGTCTCCCAAGAAAAGTGGCAGCACTCTGCTAACTTGGGACTGGGCAAAGCAGTATAGGGAAGAATCCTGGCTGGGGGATGGGACTGGGATTATATGTTATCTAGCAGAGCTCCCTCCAGCTCTAATTGCTATCTATATTCCTATAGAATCAGTGGTCTCTTCACTACCTTATAGCCACTTAAGGCTTTGCAGCAGGAGCAGGAGTCCCACTCTGCTTAGGTACTAATACTGTTGTGGGATGAGTCTGGCCAAGGGGAGCTGGGGGGCAGCTGTGTGAGAAAGCTCCACCCACTCGCTCCCTGAGTTCAAATCCAAAGGTTGACCTCTTCCAGCACAGATTGTCCACAAGCTCCCTGCCCGTAGGCAAGGAGGTGTGTGAATAATAAGTCACATGTTGCTCACAGAAGCTTCTCCTGGCCGTGGCGTGGATGGGCCCAGCGTGATCAGTTCCTCCAGGGCAAAGAAGGTAGTTGCCCAGACTGAGCCCCAATTCTGATCATGTTCCACTTGTCTCTGCACCCATTTCTGTCCTGCTGGGTTCCCCTTCTCTCTCTGTTCCCCACCTGAAACCACCACTCTAAGTGGTTAAGGTAATTTTAGTGCCCCAGGGACAGCTACAGTGAGAGAATGGGGAAATGTTTAAATAGTAGAGAGACCCCATTCTTCTTTTCTGTGTGTGGAGCTAACGCACAGCTGGAGTGACAGTGAGCCAAGATCTGTAGTTGCGGGGTCAGAGGTCAAAGTGTCCTGAGGAGGTGGTGTTTTCAAAGCTGGAGATATAGAAAGTTAGGGTTAAACCAAGCTGTTACTGAAAAGGCAGCTGGGCTCTGATACATAAGGAATTGCCTTTACAAAATTGACAGGGGAAATGTTAAATAACTAATTTGCCCATAGTGTACCACTGGGTATTTGAAACCTTGGCAGTGATGGTGCATTGACATGGGCAAACTTGCTACCCCCCCAGCCCAAGTCTGCAGACATGGAAGTATCTGAGAGCAAAGGGAGCAGTGTCATTTCACTGCAGAAGGTGATGGAGTATCCTTGGGAGGTGGTCAGCACTATCTGCATTGTAGAGCTGAGCTGCATCCTAGTTTGCAGAGGTAGCATTTCTGGAATTATTTAGATCCACAAGCTCTTCTCTCTCCTCCTGCACAAACACAGGGAGGGCACATGAGCTCCGGGACATAGTGCAATGGCTCCAGAACAGCTGGAGGAGAGGATCCTCATTGCACAGTCCTGTTACTCAGGCTGTGCAGTGGAGTCAGGATTTCAACCATAGCTGTTTTAGCAAATGGTGTAGACTGTGTTGGCTACAATAATTGTGTCTGAAAACTGACTGATAGGTGTGTTACCAATGCCTGCCTATCTTGAGTGGTGGCACAAGGCCAAATGAGTGACACTTCTCAGGTGACTCAAACTTCAACGTACTGCTTATTTCAGAGAGTGTGTAACAGAGCCTGTTCTTACAGGTTAATACTGCAGAAACAGATCCCCAGGTGTGTATTGCCTTGGGAACTGGCCAATCCCCAAGATTTAGATGTGAAGAGAAGGTGTCTGGGTGGGACTACTGTGGGGGGCTCCTGCCATGAGAACCAGCCTTTAGCTCCCTGGCTGACACTTAAGTCTTGCCTACACTACACAGTGTAGCTATACCAGCAAACCCTTTCTAGTATAGACCCAGCTCATATTGGCAAAAGAACTCTGACTGATATAGCTTATACCAGTTCCCCATATGAAATAAGCGATACTAGCAAAAGCACACTTTTGTTTTGCCAGTATAGCTGCATCTGTGTGGCACTAGGGGTGATTTTTTTGGGGTCACCTCTAATCAACAAATTTATGCTGGCAAAACTTTTAAATGTACATCAGGCCTTAGAATGACAGAAATCTGGCAGGTGGAGTCATAAATAGCACCAATTTCCCAGAAGGGCCACAAGGGATGATGCTATGAACACAGAAATGGGGTGGTGGTGATTAAAAACAGCTAGACTGTAAACATAAACAGTAGGTTGAGGGGCAAATTCCTCTCCAGGAGCTCCTTTTTAAAATCTCTCCATTGTCCTGGTGATGAGTGTGTCAGACCCTTCCTTCTTACACATTCATGCTCTCCCTCTCAGGGAAGAATGACAGGGATTTCACTAAACATGTATACTGTCTTGGCTTGTTGCCTTTGCTAACCCTTGTTCTATGTGTCCCTTCTAGAGTTGAATGAGAGCGGAGCCAGTCCCATTGACTTTTGTGGAGAAGATTGCTTTTTGAGTATTTACTTTAAACATTAAAACTTTGCTTTTTTTCCCCTCATTTAAATTCTTTGCAATGCAGCTGTGAAGGGGAAAGCACAACGCCCTAGTTATGTTTTAGTTTTTTCAGAGATCAGTACAGGAGAAATGTTCAAGCTGTGCAATTGTTCAGCAGAGACACGTAGGAGTATTGCTTGCCTGTTACTTTCTTCTATCAAATATTGAATGTGACTTGGTGCTGGTGCAGACCTGTATGATTTAAGAGGAAGTGCCAGTTGGCAGTGCACTCAGGTGTGTGTACTGAAACTTTAGCCCATGCACTGAAGATAGGATCTGTTGGCAGTAAGCCTGCACCCTGTTAGGGTGTGTCTTCCCTGCAAGGTTAATGCATGAGATCAATAGTGGTATTGGCCTAGTCCAGGTGTGATGGCACACCTCTACTTCAAAGCTGTGCTCTCTTGTCTGTAGTGCTAGGTCTTCTGGAGGCATAGCCAATGGTTCTTTTGTGCTGCAGTAAGCTGAGCCCCTCTAGTCTTTCTGAGCACAATCCTCTGACTGTCCCACAGTTTTCCCTATCAACTGCAAGTGATCTAGCCTCACTGCAAAATGGGTTGGTTACCAATGCAAGTAAAAGTAGAGGTTTCTACTGTGCCCATTTTATGCTAGTGTAGCCTCTTCTGACAACAAGCATTCCCCCCCCCCCCATGATAGGTAATCCACCTCTTAGCAGCAGTGGCTAGGTCAATGGAGGAATTGTTTACACCTGGGTTAGGGTAACAGAGAGAGTAGGGAGTGAATCTTTCACTCCTCTGGGTGCTTTAGCTGCTAGCCTGGTTTGGAGGCAACCACCTAACTGAGTGGTATGCCTTCACTACAGGCTGGGGTAAACTGTATGCTCAGGGTTTTTTCCCTAGGCACATTAGTGGGGAGTAAACACTGCCTGCCCTCCCCAAATTATTCTTTTAAGCCTCTGGTTGATGTCTGATTTACATGTGCAAAAAGCAACAAAATTGAGTGATGTGATCAAGTCAGATAACATTCATCTGGGCATACTTGAGCATATAACACACACTAGCTTTAATTTCCACTCAATAGGTCCCTCTCTGTAGTCAGTACCTAAGAGGCTGGCAACCTTGATCCTCTTTCAACATTACATTCCTGGTAGGCCTACCAGGCATGAGTTAGTCTCCATGTGACACTTGACATGAACTGAACTCTGAGTTGCTGTTTCTTGCATTACCTGTAAATATTTTATACTTAATAAAATTGTAAATGCAACTGTTGTCCATTTTCAAACTGGGGTGTGTGTGTGTGTGTGCAAGGAAGTGCCTTAAAAAAACTGAATTCCATTGTCCTTGAAAGTTTAGCCCCACTTTTTTTTTTTTAAAAGGTTTCTGCTGTCCCTCTGAAATGGAATCACTTTATAAAATTCAGCAGCCAAGAAGATAAATGAGCCTTTTCCTTTACTGGAGCTGAAAGGGTGGTGGGAGGATGTGGCTAGCTGGAGTGTGCCCAGCACTGAGAGATAACCAATCCAAGGGGTTGTCTACAGCAGACTGCACTATTACCTCAGTTAAATAGCATGCTGTTAGCTCGAGGATTTGGATTACTGGAATGCCTTCGGGGTGGTGCAGAGGATGACAAAAGGGAACAAGCATAAGAATAGGTCCACACATTGGTTTTGAAAACTGTACCATTTATTAAAGTGCAAGCTGGGGGCTATGGTCTTACAGCAGCGTCCCATTTGGGGGAAGGAAAAAATGTACATAACCTTTCACTTAGACTGTTGGAGCTGGAGAGAACTTTAACACTGTGGAAACAATATCTGAATTAACCAAATGGCACAGTTTATTACCCACCGCCCCCAGGTGCTGCACTTGCCTGTTAAAAGAAACATTTAAAAAAAAAAAATGTGAAGGCAGCTAACTACATTTCTGGGAACCTACTGGAATGGAAGCATAGAGGAAGACTGTAAATACACCATTAAATTTTGCTGCTTGTATAACAAACCAAGGGGCTGTCTTTTAGTCTGAGTGGGACTTTACTGTTTGAATAAGAAGAGGGCTTACTACTGTTTAGTCAGAAAACCAAGAGTATGGGAGAGATCCCCAGCTGCATAGCAATGATTGCACCTGTTCTGACCATTCAGTTTCCCAGCAGCTAGAGCAAGGAAATCAGCAGCTGCTTTTGATGCAAATTTTAATTAGGCATCGAAGCTCCCTCAGGCCACTAGCTGCAAGGGAACAAATGGATAGTCACTGCACTCTGCCTATGGGACCTAAAGAGGGTCAACTGTAAATAGGAGAAAGGATAAATTAAAATGATAGAAAATCCTTTACAAAGCAAAGAACATGGACTGTATCAAGTGTTCAGTGCTGTAGACAGTGGTAGCTGTACTGACATGTTCCAAGCTGGGTGGAGTTTTAATTTTCCAGCTAAACAGTTATTAACCTAGCTCTAGTTTAACCTCAGCAAATGTGATTATCCCAACCCAGGAACAACTACATACGATTCAAATGCTCCCTGCTCCAACATGTTGCTTTCAATAGCTGCTGTACCTGCAACCATTAGTCCTGTGAAGTACCTGTCCCACAGCAAACTGGTTGTAGTTTAAAATGCACCTCGCTTTTATTTGGAACCGCCTTCGCTGAGCTCTCAAGCACAACTACAGCCAGGCTCACAGTAATGCCACTGTTGCCCTCTTAGTGCTAAAATTATCCAATTTATTAAAACCCTACACAGCTTTGGCTGCTCTCCCAGTTTCCCGAAGGGGAGAGAAATACAGGTTTATTTTCTGTTTCACACATCACCACAGTCCACTGTAGAATATCAAAATTTCTCCCCTGTAACCTACTGGATATGGGGATGTACATAGAATCAGATACGAAGGAAGAATTCATCTGCATATATTTCAGAGGGAGAGGCCCATGAGATTTCATCCTTAGAATAAAGAGTTCTGAAAGCCATGTCTACACTGGTTTGGCAGCACAGCTGTCTTTGGAGGGTGGAGTTTGTTTTTTTGTTTGTTTTTAAATACCAAAAACAAAGCTAGCTTCCAAGAGTTGTTTCTGGCCATGTAGGGGTTGTGCTTACTAAATGCAGCCTGAGCAATTATCTGAGAATAACTGCTGCTGTAGTAGGCAACACAGTCCAGTGGACAGAAACTGGAGTGCTATATGTTCTATTCCTACCTCTGAGTCTGACCAAGGCCCCATCCTTTCCTCTAGACTTAGTTTCTCCCTCTGTAAAAGGAGGGACACAGTCTGATACTGTTTTTGTAAAGCAGTCTACAGCTAAAAAATACGAAATGCTTGGTAGTTAGTTTTATGACAGCTTGAGGATATGCAGCAGACAAATGTAGAGAGTTGCAAGAAAAGGGTTCAAGGTAGAAAATTCATTAAGGTAAAACCCACTGAGGCACTTAGTTTTGGAAAGGAGGGGAGGGCAATACTAATGTGGATGACAGTACAAAAGTAACATTACAATGAATGACGAAGGTAGTGTCTCCCCCTCTACCAACTGTAAGCATTCTATCATGGAGAGATGGCCAGCACACTTCAGATCAGCACCACCTTCAGGATTGCCTCCACATACTTTGAGGGGGAGCAAGTCTACCTGTTTCCTAATCCACAATCAACCTTAGAGCAAAAGCATGGCCTCCAAACCACTGACAACAAAACTGTACTTCAAGTTTGTGCCCCTCATTGGATCACTTCCACCCAATGGCCAGAGCTAGGGTTGGCAACAACTGGTTCAAACTCAAAAGATGCGAGTCAGTATTCTTAGTAGAAACTAATGGAGATGAGCAAATGTATAGTGTGGGAGGAGAATATTTTCCCAACTGTAACTTATTAGTAAGAACTGATGAGGAGAATCATCATCAGGGAATAAAGAATCAAAAACCGGGATTGTGGCTGCTTCTCTACTGAAGCAGAAGTCAGTCAAGGCCCTGCACATTTTCTTGATAGGGAGGGGGGGGGAATATTTAACAAAATCCTAAGCCAAGAATTTATTTGCTGCTGCCACTGTCTTCTCCTCTCCCTTTCCCTAGTGTGAGACTAGAGTCCCGGTGAACAATTGTACACAGTAGGAAAAGTTTGTGTTACTGTGATGGAAGAAAACACATGTTTCAATTTAACAATACATGAGTGAATCTTGTATCTCTATTGATCTCAACATAGTAGAAAATGATTTCTCCTTCCCTGGCCTGTAAAAAACTATTCTTCTCTAATTCCAGTGTGAGTATCTAGTACAGGGAACTTTTACGGTGAGGTGAGAAGAGCGCATTTCACAATTTGCATATACTATCCAGAATGCACTTGGAAATGTACTCAGATCTTAACCTAAAGCTGAGGCTAGTTTTAGCACCCACTGTGAAACTAAGGATGGGGGCTCTCCTGTCTCCCTCTCATTTGCCAAGCATAAAAGTATATCGCCTTAGGGACAAAATTTCACTGTCACTAGTGAGATGATAGCAGCCCCTAGCCATAAGAATAGCCTGCAAAGAGCAGCAGCTGTTTGTAGACTAATAAAGAGGCCTTCCACACTGGAGTGGATAAAGTAACAGAAGAATAGAGCAGTACCTTCCCTAGAGGAGCAACTAGACACTGAACAGCAAAATCCCCACTGTGGTTGGGGTAGTTTCTACTCATTGGACTTGTATCATTTTAAATGCTTCTGATTTTAGTAAGCTAAATGGGAAATTGTATCATGTCTGTGACACGAGTAATAGTGGGGTCCTTCCTATAAAATACCTACAGCAGGGAGGTAAGAGAAGGAAGCTATGACAAGGAAAACAGCAATGTCACTATTGTAACTGCACCCTCACAGAAAAATCTATGCAGCATGAGGAAATACTTGCTATGACGACTCTGAACACTCACTGCACAGCAATGAGGATCCCAACCAGAGCAGCTAGAAGTGGCCAGGAAAAGAACTAGTTCAATTTTACAACGAAGACTTCTAAGGCCAGCCTGCTACAATTTGTATGGAGTAAGAGTAGCCCAGCTTATATACAGTAATACAGGGATGTGATCGGCAGAGTCCAAAATTCCTGAGCTAAGCAGGTTCCTTCCACAGTAATGGCACCAGCTTTAAGGACCCTTTCCCCACCATTCTCTCTGTTCCTCAGCCCAAACCTCTAGAAGCCTATATACAAAACCCACCCTAGCTCAAGATTAGAGTGCAAAATTCCTGGACTACTGGGTTTTGTCAACTGCCAGCATTTTGGGGTGGGAAGAGACAGGAAGAGATACAAATTCATTTCACTTGAAAATAAAAAGCTCAAGACAAAAAGGAATACTAATAATTTGGATGAGAATAGTGTAAGGGACAGGTCCATTTACATCCTAGGCAGCAAGTAAGGTAATCAGAAATAAAATAGGTTGTCTTATGCTTTAAAAAGCATACATTATGGTTTCCATTTTCACTTTATCCCAAGTTCCTTTTCACCTACCTCCATCTATCCCGAACCAGCATAAACACCGAAAGGAAACCAGCAGTTTTACCTAGGGAATCAAAGACCATGTCCATAAAGGTGCAGTACACACATGCATTCATATACACACACACACGCTCTATGAAATAGGAACACGCATGGTTGATCTGAGCCAACTAATGCACATGGTAATACCTTAAAGATTTTACTTATAAATTTTAAGAACAAAGGTTGTGACGAAGGGGGATAGAATGTTTTTCCAAAGTAACTTTATTATCATTTATTGAATCTGCAAAGTATTTAGGAACATTTACCAATTACTTTTGCGTAGTGCACAAAACTTGCATTACGAAACTGCACCACGCTGGCTCCCAGAACGTCATTCACCCTAGGGCCAGAAGCCACAGGCAAACAACAAAGGAAATATTTAATGCTATTTGGTTTAGTTACTAGCATCAGTTACTTTGAATATCAAGGATTCTGTCAGTTTGTCATAACCAAGGCCGAGTTAAGACTAAATACGCTCTGTGCTTAACTCATGCAAGAAAATATAGAACTGCAGCCCAAGGTAAGGACAAAGCAACCATTTAATCTTTGATTTCACAGGTGATGTCAGCCTCACAGTGTTCTGAATTTAATTATAAATCCTGGGTAGTCATATTTTATCCACTGAATAAGCACTAGCATCAAGATCTTATGAAAATGGCACAGTGACCCAAATGAGAGTCATGTTCTCTGGTGACTGATCTGTGGGATGCACAGGAGGGAGCCAAAGGTTCTCTTAGATGGGCAAACAGTGCATCTCCCCCACACTCCCGTCTAGCACAGAGGTGATGGCCTGTGCATCTCTCCCACCAACAGAGTGCTCAGAGAAAACAGATTTTATATATATATATATATATATATATATATATATATATATATATATATATATATATATATATATATATATATATATATATATATATATATATATATATATATATATATATATATATATATATATATATATATATATATATATATATATATATATATATATATATATATATATATATATATATATATATATATATATATATATATATATATATATATATATATATATATATATATATATATATATATATATATATATATATATATATATATATATAGAGGCAGCATCTTTACAAGATGGGAATCAGGAAGCATCAGGGGCTAAATAGGCGTGAGAAAAGAGGTATAGTATGAGCACTCTCCCACTAGGGTTTAGAAGGAACCTAGGTGGTTAGAGCAGTGCAGTACCTGAGAGGAAGCTGAGACAAAAGGGAGACCAGCCTCACGCTACAGGATTAAGGTGGCTGGTTTATTCTGTAGGTTTGTTTTTAGGAGGGTCTAAGGGGCACAAAGGGAAGTGACAAACAGGGTAGCTGCAACAGCAGCTCACTCAGGGAAGCTAAAAATTCCAGGGGTTAGCAGCAACCAGCCCTCTCCTGCCCCTGAAATTTTCTGTTCCAGTTTCCAGTGTGCAAGCACCCCCATTCCTCAGCACCTGCGCGCGGTTCTGAAATGTGCAGATTTGACCTTTTTAAAATACCCCTGTACTTTAATCAGGAAAAAAAAAAAAAAAAAAAGCCAACAGTCTCCGCTCCAATTCTACTAAAAAACATGATTGTCCACAGCCTTATCAAATAACTTCACCCCATCACCGTTTAAGTTATACAAATGTCCAGTTAACAGCAGGCAGCTGAACCTTTAGTTAATGCAACTAAAAAATTTGGATCCCACTTTCTCCCCACTCCTCAGCAAGAGAGCCCCATTACTTCTTTCTCAGCGCCAGCGCCACTCCCACGGCCACAGCCAGAATAGCTACTGCAGCAGCCCCACCATACAGCAGTATAGATTTGCCTTCTGGCAACAGGATGGGTTTCTCCTCTCCAGCTGGGGATTTCTCTTCCATTTCTTCCGAATGGCTTTCCTTTCCCACTTTCCTTTCCCCTTCTGGAGGCAGAATTTTCTCAGGTTCTGGTGCAGCCTTTTCGTCTGATGGGGTTGGTTTCTGTACAGGTTTACTCAACAAAGGGATTTCTGGTTCAACAGGCTCCTCAGCCACCTCTCCCTCTTCCTCATGTTCTGTAAGCAAAGGTGCAGAGGGGCTCGCTTTTTCAAGAGCCACAATCCCAGCTTCAGACTTCAGCTCCAGCAAAGGAGGAGATTCCAGGAACACCTCCTGTGCAGTCTCAGTCTCCAGAGCCACTGATGACACTGCCACTTCCTCTATCCCCTCCGGTATCTCCTCCTTCTCCACATGAACAATGTCAGAGTTGGAAGAGTTATTTTCGCTCCTTTCTTCACCACCTCCATTGCTGTCTAAGCTCTTTACCTCTTCAGGATCCATAGCCACCTGCTGCCAGGACTCAGGTCCAAGAGATACCGGCAAGCTCTCCGTGTGCCAGCTCTGGCTAGCTGACAAAGAGACAGGCAGGCTCTCTGACTGCCAAGATGTAGTCACTGTGGGAGACTCTGGGGGGCTCACCTGTCCAGAGTTTTCGCTGGTTAGGATGTAGATGTCATTGCTGTCCTCTGCAATGACTGCGTGGTATTCCTCTTCTTCAGAATCCAGACTAAAGACAGTACCCTGGAAGAAAGGCAGAGAACACACCAGATCAGTAAAGACCAGCAGAGTTCACAGCATATCCTCCCGGATAACAGTTTCATGGAAGAGCAACACAGGCTGGTAGCCTCACAAGGCTCTGCAAAAGAACCAGCTGGCCTTTGCCAAGGGGCAATTTCTCTCTTCTACATTTCAGATTGGGTAACAAGAGTTGCCTTGATCAAGTGGAGTTTTCAGAAAGTGGGACCATTTTTTAAGACAGAGCTGCTCCTTGAATCCCACCCTTCTCTGGAACTAATATAGTGCTTAGTTATATGAATAAAAATGTAGGACATCAGTAACCAGAAAAAATGGAAGTTAATTTATTTTAACAAAATGGGTGCAAAAGCTTGGTTTCATCTCCACTCTCCCATTTTATGTGTGCTCTATACTGCCTGTTTAGAGGCTTTTCATGTATTAATACTAAACCTGTTACCTGCAGCCCCTACTGCTCAAAATCTGTCCCACTAGTTTGTAAACGAGTTCCATCCTTTGTTACTCCTTCAATTTTGGCATCCTTCACAGATTTGACGACAATTTTAATTAAACCATAGAAACAACCAAAAGCAGCCACACAAAGGGCAGAGAGATGCCTAGGGTTTTTTATTTAGTTGGGTAAAAACTCTAGACATCCTAGAAGTTTGCTACTGGACTCCAATCAGTAGGAAATGTCAGTGTCTAAAGACCGAAAGACGCTTGGGGCAGAAGCAGCTTTGTGGATTCCCAGTTGACCACAGACAACCATCCAAGAACCACTGACCAAGTCTTTTATTATTCTGAAGAGTTTCACTTTGAGAGAGAAGTTGCAAGAGGAAGTTATTTCTAAAGGCAAAGGAAAACCTCAGGTGGGTATGACAACAAATGAGATTTTAAAAAGAACAGAGGAAAAACTCTGATGTTAGCCACGTGGCACTTGACTTAATAACAAAAAATTTGAAACAAAACACAAAATTGGATTGTTTCTCCCCACCAAAAGTCATTTTTCATTTTCCAAGAACATTTGGCCAGTGTTGCAAAACTGAACTTTACACAACTCTTTATTCCTCCACTTCCATTCAGCCCCCTTCTCTCGAGTATCTTCAGCTCTCCACTTACATTCTGCCTGATCAGCAAGTTTCCCTACACAATCCCATCATCGCTTGAAAGAGATGAAAAAAGATGGACTCCCCCAAACCTGAAACTTAGTAACCTTTCCAAATTTGCTCCAAGTAATTTCTCACTTCAAACACTTACACCCCTTCTTTCTTGGAGGCAGTGTTTCATATCACCTCTCACAAACGGTACATACAGGAGTGATACCCCCCCCAAACATCTATGAATTCAAGTTCCTTGTCCTACTTCTGTCTCTTTCCATGCTTACTTTGTTTACTGCCTCTCTATGCTCCACTTCCAAACTCCCTATCTTCACCCATCACACAAATTCATTCTGAGAGTGCCCAAATCTGGTTTACAACTGCAACAGTTGACAAAACCAATACCTACGCACTGCCATGTCAGAAAGGGAGGCTGTACAAGCAAGCTGCCATTAAGTTATCATCCTTTCCTCTGCTGGAAGCAGCACTATGCCCCCAGACTATACAAGGAAGGACTCGATGTGTTTCTAGTAATTCATTTCTGAATCCTAAAGCATTGAGTGTTGCACTCAAGATCATTCGTGATACCAAGAACAATAGCAAGAATGAGCCTACGGTATTAGTGAAAGCATTCAGTGCACACAGTAACTGTGCCCAGATGTACTGTGGTGCCACAAGTGTGGGAGGACTGTACTGCCAGGGTTACAATGGAAGAAAGAAAAATACACTTCCATTTTGATAAGCCCAAACTGCCAGTTAGGCCTTATGAATCTATCATTGCTTTTCTAATAATATGCAACGAATGCAGGTGCCTATAAAGTGAATAAAAATAAAAACAACCGCTCCCTCCTTTCTGCCAGGCATGTCAATGGACTCCTTAATGACCAACCCAAGAGACTGGTGCTTCTGTGAGAAAGCAGCACTTAAAATGATGTTAGGATGCCTCACAAGTGTTCATATCTTCCCCCTCAATCTCTTGCCTCCATAACACATGCCAGCCAAGGACCCCAGAACTTACAGCTGAGCTAGACAGGGGAAGAGTCCCTTCATAAAAGTAATGGTAAGTTAAGAAGAAAATAAGTACATCATAGAGACTAATGGAACTATGAGCCAAGGGAGAGGTGATGGTCTTATGACTAAGGCAGTGAAGTGGGACTTGGTAAATCTGGGCTCAATTCCTGGCTCTGCAACAGGCTTCTTGTGGGGCCCATGGGAAAGTCATTTAAGCTCTCTCTGCCTTAGTTCCTCATCTACAAAATGGGATAATATTTTACCTTACAGACATGTTGTGAGGCACTGCAATACTACGGTGACGGGGGCTATGTAAGTACACAAAGAATAAGCTACTTGGGTTTATAAAGAGTAAATACTACATGGTTGTTTTAAAAATCTTTATTCCCTTATTTCACTAATTTTGCAAAATATCTGGACTTTAGTAAAGCATTTGGTAAAATGCAGGATAAATACCTTACTTGAAAAATTCATTTAAGGTGGCTTGTATGTGAGAAGTATCATCTGGATTAAAAACTAACTGCAAAACCAGAGAGGGGAAATGATAAAGGGCAAGTCATCAAGTAGGGTTTGGGGACGGATAAAGGTGTTCACTAGGTGCTGTTTATTTACCATCTTCAATGAGCTGAAAAATTAAAATGTGCAGATAGTGTACATGTACCTAGAATTCCAAAACATGCTCTGTGCCATGAGCAATAATTTACTGACAAGAGAATGCAAGACATTAGTTCTATTTCCTAAAATTATATTTAATTTGAAAAATACTAAATAGTCTGAACTCACCATTAACTTAAAAAAGCTCAGTCAATGGCCTGGTGAGAAGCAACCATTCTTCCAAAAACCAGGGCAAAGAAAAAAATTACCCAAAAAGGAGACAATAAAAATCAAACATTATTAAACCCAGATAGACAGACTTTGCACCCAACTCTGAAGACTGCTAAAGAGAAACTTTGACAGACACGTTCAAGAAAAGAGTTTCAGACATAATGTCCTCTTGTCCTATTCAGATGAAATCTCAGGATGAAGATCAAAATTATCCTGGCATATCTCAACTGGTTTGGATAGATATAGTGAAAAGTCAGCCTGCTGCTCAAATACTTTTTAGTACTGTGCACTTGCTGTTGAAATCATTAGTCATTTGTTTCTTTGTAATCATAAATTGTGATAGAATTCTCATTATAATGCAGCGTATAGAAATATAACACCCATCTATGATCATAACAAAGAAGCTTAAATGTTTTCAGAGTCTGAGTAGTCCCAGAAGAATTGTAAGCTAGACCTGAATTATGGGCTAAATTCTCTTCTCAGTTTCTGCAGTCTGAGTTTATCCTCCCCTTTACCCAGTATTAGTTTTGCATTTTTCAGGCCATAACCAATTCATTTCCTGATTATAGTACTCACAACAAAACAATCCATATGCAATTGCCTTCCCCACCCACAGGGACAGGAATGGAGAAGGAACCATGACAAATACCAGTCATGTTTCTTAATCCACCATTCAAAGGTGCTCAGATGCCACAGTGATGGATGTGATACTAAGAACCTGAACAGAGTATTTTTAACTTGCTTTGTCTGTCTTTATAATTGTCATCCCTGGTGTTTGTAACAAACCTCTTCCCAAACATAATATCTAAAAATGTTCCCTTAGTAGTATTTCCCGCTTTGCCTACTCCACTAGGTTCTCCACCTCTGCTGGAGCTCTGCAGATCCTCCACCATTTTCATCTGCTTTATCCCTTTCCTCTCAATGGCTCTGAATTACAACAAAGGATAATCAATGTTGTTCTTAAAAAGGAAAAACAGGAGGTAGTTTGACAAAACTCATGCAAAGTAAACCCACCAGAGTGCTTGTAATAGGCAAGGTATTACCTCAGCTGGGCCACGGGCTGGTAAGCCACCTAATACACTACAAGAATGACAAAAGAAAGCTCTAGCTCATATGATTTAATCCAACATTCTTGCAGCCATCATGAACCATGTTTAGACCAGTTACAAAGCATCACTAGTTGCTCATCAGTTAAAACAGAAAACAAGGGGGCAGTTCAGTGATAACACTGGACTACATTAATAGGTGAGGGATCAGAGTTAATTATTTTAACCTGTTCCCTCATGCCTAGACCAACAGATCTGGGAGAATCATGGAAGCAGTATGCGCTGCTGGACGAGGATCTGCGTTTCCCTGAAGTGACTGCTTCTGCTGACTCAGAAGCAAAGTTCGGATGTACATTTTAGTTATAAGAAAAGTCAGTACAACAGTTTTGGAGGGGGTAGAGAGGGAATGGGAAGACTAAAGGGAAAATATGCATCAGCCTCAGGGTTTGAAGGACATTTGTGAAAAAAAATATAAATATAATGACTGAGGCATGGGGGAGGAGGAGAAAAACTCTATATATGAAAATTTCTTGTTCTGTATTGAAAAGATTTAGCTCATAAAGTAAAACATTTAAAGTTTAAGGTCACAGAGTTTCCCCACAGACTTATATGGCTCTGTTCATTCAGTTCTATATTGCCAACAAAACCATCATGGCCCAGCTTAACTGAATACTCAATGTCTGCAGGGGGAGAGAGCAAGGGTCCTTTCAGGTGTGTTTACACAGCAGCTGGGGGGGCGTACCGCCCAGCCTGGGTAGACAAACTCATGCTAGCTCTGCTCCAGCTAGAGCACTGAAGTTGGCCATGTGGACCCTGCTGCACAGGCAGCAGCATGGGCTAGCCACCCAACCTCAGACCCGGCAAGTCTGGCAAGCTTGGACTTGAGTGGCTAGCCTGAGCTGCCACTTGTGCCACAATACCCACACTGCTATTTCTAGCATGCTAGCTTAAGTCTGTCAACCCAGGCTGAGAGACATGCTCCCAGCTGCACTGTAGACACAGCCATTCAGGCCCAAGAATGAAAACGATATTTGGACATCAGAAAAATCAAATATTTGAATGGCTGTATTGAATACTTTGATCTCTGAATTAAAAAAAAAAATGAAGCAAGAGTCAGAAAGTTTTAGTGGAAAAGCCAGACAATACATCATGACACAAGATTAACATTTCTTGAGCTGCATTAGTGAGTTTTTTAGGAAATCAGGAGGATAAAGCTACAATTTTTTTTTTTAAAGCAGCCACAGTACAAAATGAATGATATTTAGGGCATTTCCGTAAATTCGTCCACAGATGTGACCCTGCAGCAGAGCTGCTAGAGACAGGTTAACTAGGGCCAGATGGAAAGCTTAGAAGGATTTTAATAACCTGGAACCAACCATTAACCACATTTTGGAGATGGAAAAATTAAATAAAATATGTACAAGACAATTAGTTTCCGTACCTGTAGTTTTCCCTATTCTGAATGAAAAGCCACTGTTCCATTATGATTGGAAAACTGCTGGGTTTTCCAACCTTTTCCAAGTCTGAGGCAGTGCAAGATGTCATCCTGGTCGTTTTTTCCTCCTACTCAGCAGCTTTACAACAGCCTGTGGTGAAGCACCTATGGAACTGCAGGCATATACTACACCCACCATTTGGGAAGAGATGACCCAAGTCTGAGTGCTCAGAATAGAACACCCCAACCTTGGCCAGAAAGTATAGTGATCATTGGTGGCACCGGGGGGAATGTTGGATTAGGAGAAGGTCAACTTGCTTTTTAAGGGATGGTGTTTGTGTCCCTATCCATGAGACATTTCCCTGCCGTTGCAGGGAACTCGAGCCCTGGTGCACCTCAGTTCCTCCTATTCTCTGCTGTGGCACATAATAGTCTAGTCTCCTGTGGGTCGTAATAGTTTGGTCTGATTCTGGTTGTTGGGTTTAGTGTGTGGATGCTGTGTGGTACTTGTGGCCTGTGATATACAGGAGGTCAAAATAGATGATCTGCTGGGCCCTTCTGGCCTTAAACTCGATGACTATGATACTAGAGCAGGGGCTGATGAACCTCACTCTTTTCACAAAGAGTAGACCAATGAGGACAGAAGGTGAGTTATCTGAGGAGAATGGTGGCACTCACGACTCGGGTACTGATATAGCTTACCTTGCGTGCAGATAGTCAAAGCGACTATAGGATGAGACAAGGATGCCTGAAAGGCATTGGGACATTAGGCATCTTGAGAGGGGGAGAAAACTGCAAATCCTCCTTTTTCTTTTTTTTTTTTTGAATAAAGTGAGTGTTTTACTGGCGGAGAGTCTGTCTGCTCTCAGACAAACTGAAGTACGAACATCAGGAAAAGCAGGGCACAGAAAGGGGACTGTAACAAGGGCGCCTCCTGGGAGTACTGGGAACAGTCGGAGCCTGCCATTGTGGCCCTCTGGGGTGTCCCCACACAACCCATGATTCTTCTCCCTCAGACTGATCCGTCCTGTGTTAGCTTTCATGGTGCAAGAACATTAGTTAGAAAAAAAAGCAGGACCATGGCTCAAAATCTGCCCAAAGTCCAGGTAGCTGCTAAAAAAAGCAACCCTACAGACTTTGCACAACAAGCTGTGATGTGGGGGCATGGGCTGCGAACACAGAATAGAGCGAGGGAGCTGGAACTTTGGAGATACAGTTGTGACTGGTTCAATCAATGTCAGTGCAAGTAAGCAGGTTGGGAATCTATCCTTAAGTTAGAGGAGTGTCCAGCCCTGTCCCCAGGTGCTCCTGTGAAGACCAATGCCAAAGTGGAAAGAGAAAATAGGGGGAAAGTAAGTGTCTGAAAAGCCAGAAACCAAAGGAAAATTCAGAAGAACCTCTGCCTCTAGAGACAGAAATCTGGGAAGAGGTGTGCCTGTGGCATCACAGGAATGCCAGCAGGTGCAGTAAAACAGACTTGGTGGGTGGGAGGGGAGAACTACAAGAGGTCTTGGAAAGGTAGGGAAAACCCCACCTTTTTCCATTCTAGCTGAGCATAGAACTCCCACAGAAGGGAAATTTCTGCCTTTACTGGTTGACAAAGCTGTGATTACAGATACGTGAACTGAAGTTCACAATACAAGAGCCTACATTACCTCTGTTTCTCAAAGCTAGGCAGGCAAGCAAAGAAAAGGTCCAGCAACTTTTTCAGAATTCCCTTAATAGCAAGAAAAACAAGAATTACTGAATGTAGATCTCATAGGTGTCAAACTAATTTCCTGCTTGCACCAGCAAGGCAGCTTCTATTCCCTGCTTCAGGCTATAATCTGAGCCATCTACAGCTCTTGTAAAGACAGGACACTATGCTATAACAATATGAAGTGTCCCACCACTGCAGGGCTACCACTGTTAGCGATTGTGGGAGCGCTTATGTAGATCATCCACTAGCATTGTTATCAACATGTTGTCTAGGCCCAGGGTTAGAGGTCATGGCCATATAAATGTTACAGGCTAAGCTACACTAGAGCATTGATGAAGCGGCATCACTGGTAGTGTAATGGTGGGAGATTTGCTTTAAAGTTATTCAGACACAGCCTTTCAGCTTGGATTCAGTATCTGTATGTCTGCCTGCACCAGGAAACTGACTCATTACCGACAACCATCATTAGCAATGGGTCCCCTATGAACAAGTGCTGATAACTGTTAAACCCTAGCAGAGCCTCAGTCAGGAATCCTTGCCCAAAGCTGCTACTCCACTGGAAGATCTTTGTCACTTAATCAAAATGTAATAATTCAGCTTCAGATGGGCAATCCAAGTCAAAAGTTGAATAGAACCAGGACTTGTGTTACCACTGAAGAGTGGTAAAAATCACTCCTACACCTACAGATATGCATACCCAGGAATTATGGACAAAACATGAATCCCTATTTCAAATGATCCATATGTGAAAATAAGGGAGTTATGTGTAACATTTTTTATAAATATCATATGCCCTACAGGTTATCTGTTTGACATTAACTTGCCTGAATACATAGAGTTAATTTAAAGGAAGCCACAAGAGGAAAATCCAGAGGAAATGAAAACAATGGCAAAGATAAGACCTTAGGGTTAAACACCTTCAAAGGAATTAAGATAGCCATGGTTGGGCCATCAATGGAGAAGAAACAGTTTATCTGGCCACATCCAAGCTAGAATGGTTTACTCTTCCCAGGGCTAAAGCCTGGGATCAAAGGCACAAAAACCCCAGGAAAGGAAGGGGATTTGGCCTGAGCTAGGAGAAAGACTGCTCTGGGTGCCAGCAAAAGCTGACCAGCTAGCAAGGGGTTAGAGAGAGAGAGAGAGAGAGAGACTGAGATTCTGTGAACAAGACAGCCTGCTTCTCTCAGCCAGAGATGGAGTTAGCTGGTTTGAAGGGATCTTATAGCAGCTAGCAAGGAAAGTTTAAAGTGTAAGAAGAACCCATGCATATAGGCCTTCCCCACCCCTTTGTTCTACGAGCTTTGTACCTTAAGTATGATTAATATTTTGTTTTGATGACACCGTTTCTGTATCACTGCAATCAGAGGCTCTCAAAGGGGAACTATTACAGAGGCCAGAACCAAACTGGGCCTGTGTTGTTCACACTATTGGGAACCAGGAGGGCTGCAGCCCAGAGACTCAGTCAAAGTAGTTGGAGCATGTGGTTCCACCCAGAATGAGGTGCAGAAAGCCAGACCTGTCACCTCAGAGGTGCACTCAAGAGGAACTAAAGGGGCCTACAGTGCAGTTAGCCCTACAGCCAGGTGTATTAAAAGAACTTTAAAAAAATATGAATCTCCTGGTGTTACTTTTCTTTGCAGAAAATTATTGCACCTCCCACATGGATATTATGTGATTGTGAATGGCAGAGGAGGTTATCCACACAATTGTGAATGGCAGGGGAAGTGTCCAAGAAGTAGTCTAGTAAGATGTAGAACCACATCTTAGGGCTTGTCTACACAAACATGTCTACACTTAAAACGCTACACTAGTACAGCTGTAGTACTTCAGTGTAGACACTACTTATACCAAAGAGAGGAATTCTCCCATCAGGGTAGGTCACTGGCTCTCAATCTTTCCAGACTACTGCATCCTTTTCTGGAGTCTGATTTGTCTTGCATTCTCCCACTTAAAAAGCTACTTATTTACAAACTCAGACATAAAAATACAAGTGTCACAGCACTCTATTACTAAAAAATTCCTTACTTTCTCATTTTTACCATACAATTATAAAATAAATCAATTGGAATATCAATACTGTACTTAGAGTTCAGTGTATAGTATATACAGCAGTATAAACAAGCTGTATGAAATTTTAGTTTGTATTGACTTGGCTAGTGCTTTCTATAGACTGTTGTAAAACTAGGCAAATATCTAGATGAGTTGATGTACCCCCTGGAAGACCTGTGTACCCTCAGGAGTACATGTACCCATAGTTCAGAATCTTTGGACAGGTAATCCACCTCTCAGAGAGGCAGCGGCTGGGTCAACTGAAGAATTCTTCCATCGACCTAGCACTGGCTACACAGGGACTTAGATCGGTTTAACTATGCCACTCAAGGGTGCGGATTTTTCATGCCCCTGACCAATGTAGTTAAATAACCTAATTTTCTAGTGTAGACCAGTCCTGAGTTCATGGCAAAATGGGATGTGAATCTTACCCGGCACTTTGTAGACCCTGCTGCTGTGCATTAACGGTTTGTTAATGCACTTTGATCTTGTCCTCTTTGAAAGTGGAATAGATCAAAGCACATTAACTACTGAAGTATGTCAGCAGGGTCCACATGGACAGTTAGCCTGCTACAGGCTAGTGTGGAGTAGATTCAGACCCAGTTTGTGGCAAACTAAATATTCATATAGACAAGCCCTCAGAAAGTTTGACAACCCTAGCGAAGGAGAACGATACAAGCACATGCCACAACACACAAAGAGGCTTTGGAAGCCATACTTTGGAATTTCCTGACTTTTTGTATAAAACCGGGGCCTAATGCAACAGTGTAGGGAAACTATGTGTCTACTAACCAGTGCAAGGGGCTGAGATGCAAGAGTTCTATCCCAGACTATTGACTAGCCCAAGGTAACACAGCAAGTTCCTTCCCTTATCTTTTAAAAGGTTATTTTACTTGGACTTAGATGTTTTGCAACTCCTGCTCCTGAGGTTAGCATGTGACGTACTTATGCAGCTCAGCTGGACAAGTAAATTGCTCCAGCTTCCTCCCCCCCATTACACAGAGGGCACAGCCATACTTTTGCCACCACCCAGCATTCCATGCATCATTCATGTCACGATCAGAACTTCTGGCTGATGGCTGCCTTTCACATTTATCCATCTGTACTAATGGAATGTGGCACGTGCAGAGAGTTATGCATGGGCTTGGACTGCAGCCACACAGAAAGTAATCTACTTAGAAAATACCCACCCAGCCCTTTTGTGAGCCCATGAGCCAGCTTGATCAGCAGAGGCTTAACAGCGTGGGTAAGCAGCAGCGTATAACTGTTGTCTTCTCAGGAGTGTTTCCCCAAGCTCTATCTCCTTCAGGGCCCTGCTCAGACACACCTGCCAGGTGTCTCCTGTTAGCTGATGCCGCATTATTCCCATCTCAGAGAAGGCCGGCATTCTGAGAACTAGAGAAGTTTAGTCAGGAATGAACATGCAGTAGCATTAAAAAGAAGGAAACTAATATTCCAATTGACAAATAATTTACATTTAACAAAAATGTTCTGTAAAGGGAGTCTCTCTGGGTCAGCTCTTAATGACATTTAGCCTGGCAAGTGGCGGTGTCCTCCAAGATCTAGTCCTTTGTTCACACAGTCCCTGTAGTGCAAGGCATGATCCGTTCAGAAAACAGTTTTACTTTCTCTCAAATCTCACTTTCCAAAAACAAAAACACACACACAAAAGCTGCCTAGGTCTTGAACTAAAGAGATGAGTCATCTTTTATCCACAGCACCAACCACTCAGTCACTAAACCACACCACAAACTGCCTGCCTGTTACTGTGGGACTATAGTTTACCAGCAGTGAGCTGTAGCACTACTACTAGATCTAAGAGCAGGACTATTTTCCCTTCAACAGTCAGGCATGGCTTTTAAAAAAAATAAATAAATAAATAAAACACAAGCTCTCTATAAAAAAAATTCTGCTTATTTGCCACACCGGAGCACCACCTTATGGAGAAACTGATGTCCCTTTAATATCCTTTGAATCCCTTGTAGTTAAATAGCTCCATATGTAATCATGAGAAGACTAATGCCTTACTAGGAAGCAAGAGGAAAAAAAGATGAGGCAATGGGTGTGGGCAACATCAGGAACATTTTTGATCTGCCAAATGAGGGGAGGGTGCATTCAGCCTCCTTTACTGTATAAAAAAAAATCAGGGTGCAAACTTCTCAGTTAATAAGGTTCACGGTCCTAAATTACAAACTTTACCCTGGAACAGTGCTTTCTACTGTATTTGTGCCTATGAGATCAAGCTGTCCAAAGAAACAAAAGGCACCAAGAAGTTATAAACTGTCATGCACTAAGTACGCCCTGAGATCTCCTGCAATCAAAATATTCTGAGGACCCCAGCATCAGTCTTGCATTGCTAGGTTTTCCTAGATACAGGGATGCAGAAGCCATATGGTTTCAAGCAGGGCCGCCGAGAGCGGGTTCAGGCCCCGGTGAAAAAAAAATTTCGGGCCCCCCAGCAAGGGCGGACCGGCTAAACAGGGCCGACTGGGGAGGTGGGGGAGAGGAGCCGGGCCCCGGGCCCCATTCCGGACTGCCAGGCCCCAGTAATTTGTACCGGCTTCCCCCTCTTGTCGGTCCGGGTTTCAAGGCCTAAAATTCAGGAGAAGCTTTACTTTAAATGGAAGTGTGACGTGCACTCAGAGCCAATTCAAGAAAGAGAGGATATACCTAGAAACAGATTCCTTACTGTTATACAAAGTCACTGCTGCCTCATTTCAGCCCAAGCTGTCCCACATGCTACAGAATCCATTTAATCTGTTCCAGATGCCAGTACATTTACAGACCCATGCTAAGCCCAGATGCATCACCAATACAGTCTCAGTTCTCTAGAGAGAGGGGTTACAAAAGGGTCAACGAGCACCCCGCCCTGCATAAAGTATATCTTTACAGGCTTTGAGCATATCTTTGTGTGGTTCAAAACAGAGCTCTTAGAATAGGTGGAGCCACAGATAAGCCAGAAAGAAGAATCTGTGAAGGTAGGAATGCCTATCTCTTTATGTTAACCATCTTAAGGAGAGCTGTCCCCCCCAGTGTTCTTCCAAAACAAAACACAAACAAACAAAAATCAGCACCACCACACACCAAACAGCTAAGTTATACGTTTCAGGATACAACACTTGACCAGAGCTTGGAGAGCCGGGAAGCTCTTAAAACATTTTAATACATCAAACAGATAAGGCTGGAAGTCCAAGTGGTCAGAGAAAATGTTAATTTAGTCATTCTGAGATCCAGAAATCCCACTGTCCAGATCATCAAGGATTGAACGTTTCCAATATTAAATGTTATGAGCAGACTGGGGATGCAGAGACCTGGGAGAAAAAAAAATTGTTTTCCTTTTTCTGAAAAAAGTTTGAGAATGAACACAGAGGAGATTATCCATCTCACTCTGAAACAGGGAATAACCTGCAATTGCTGGTGTGTAGTCTGCCTTTGATATATTTTTATACAAAGAAAACATGACCAAACATGTCTAACACGTCATAAATCACCACAATGGCATTATAACCAGTGATTCCACCACATCCAAGGGCTAATGTGGCCTCATGAAGTGATCTTGTTGCACTCCCTTTTCCGAGTATCTGCAGTGAGCCGGTTCAAATTACCACCATTTAAGATTCTAGCCTTACCAATTAAATCCCTCGAGTTAATTCAACAACAAAAAGGTTGCTTTTTCAACCAGTTTCACTTTAGAGAGTCTGAATACGTATAACTTTTCTCTTCAGAGATCTAACTTCCTACCCAGCACTGCCCAACCACCCAGCATCCAAAACTCCTTCCCTATTACCAAGCACGGCACGCAGGTGCTATATTGCCACCAAAAAAGCTGCCTGTACAAATCTGTTCTGTGGTGCCAAGGGAGTTATCGAGGGAGATACAGAGACAGGCAACAAAAAGGATCGAGGGTATGAAACAACTTTCACATGAGGAGAGATTAAGATGACTAAGACTATTCAGTTTGGAAAAGAGACAACTAAGGGGGGACAAGAGAGGTCTATAAAATCATGAATGGTGTGGAGAAAGTGTTATTTACCCTGTCACATAACACAAGGACCAGGGGTCACCAAATGAAATTAACAGGCAGCAGGTTTAAAACAAAAGGAAGTATTTCTTTACACAATACACAGTCAACCTGTGGAACACGTTTCCAGGGAATGTTGAGAAGGTCAAAAACTATAACTAGATTAAAAAAAGAATTAGATACGTTCATGGCAGAAAGGTCCATCAATGGCTATTAGACAAGATGGTCAGGGATGCAGCCCCAATCTCTGGGTGTGTCTAGGCCTCTGACTGCCAGAGGCCGGGACTGGATGACGGGGATGGATCACTTGATGATTGCCCTGTTCTGTTCATTCCCTTTGAGTCATCTGGCCACTGTCAAAAGACAGGATACTGGGTTACATGGACCATTGGTGTGACCCACTATGGCCATTCTTCTGAGGCAAAGCCGATGCTGTTTGATTAATATGTGCTACCACTGAATACAGTTATTTTGAAATAAAACCTCCTTATACGAACTTTCTCAGTTAGATTCTCCTTCCTTGTATTTCCACCACATTAAACTTGTTTGTCTTTCCTACAATGCACAGTATGTCTGTAGATTTCTGCACAGTCATCTCCAAGGCAGAGTCCCTGGGATGCTGCAGAAGGCTATTTTAATCTCCCATAGTGCGAGCTGACTGTCTTGCTTTCACAAGTTGCCAATCTGAGAAGCAAGAAGGGGTCCAAACTCCGGTAAAGACCCTATTCACCCCCCTAATAGAAGGGAAAATGCCAAAGTACCAGTGGGAAAAAATATCTCTTCTCTCCATCCCATGCAAGAGTTCCAGACATAGATAGCAGCTTGAAGTCTAATACCTTACATATAAGCCCTCTGAATTAACATTTGCCTCTTCCAGACAAAGCAAATCAAAATTAAAAATTAAACCGAGATACAAGTACTAGGGGCCAGTTCCTTATAGTTTCGAAGTCTTCTTACAAACTCAGCACCAACCCAGAAAGAGGGGGGACACTTTCAGCTATGAGTCACAATGAATATTCAAGAATCAAGCTTTTACAAGTGAGAAGAGAGGCAAATGCTTGAGAGTTCCAAATGCACCTCTCTTATATTAAAAAAAGCGTAGACACACATTTCACATTCAGCCCTCTCTCATACAAGCCAAAAGCAGGACTGGTGACAAGAATGCAAAGCTGAGGGAGAAAAAGAAAACAACAAAAACCAATAATGCAGCTAAATTTCAAGAAATCAATCTCGTAATTCTTCTCCTAGGTTTTCCCAAAGATTCTTTTCAATGCAGATGAAACCTAACTCTGGGGAACAGGACATGCTGAGCTTGAAAACTATCAAAGAAATTGCCTGGGGAAAAAAAAGCCTTACCAAGCTGTCTGGTCTTACTCTGCACTTTTCCAGGAGACCAAGAGTCGCTTCTGATACAGCAGCACAAAGCTCTGGAGAAATCAGAACAGAGAGAGACAGAACTAGAGAGGGAGGGGGAGAGCACGCGCACTGCACGTCAGTTTGTTTGTGCCCTAATACAGCTTCAGGGCAAACAGAAGAGCTATGCTGCTGCCAAATCAGCCTGGGGAATTGCTTTGCAATGGGTCAAAATGAGAAAGGAACAAGATTTTCACATGACTATTCAAGTTTTAATAAGCACAATGTCAGGACAGAAAGAATCATGCCCACAACTCACTTAGTGAGCTGTCTGGAGAGCTTTAAATATCATACCTGCCCTGTAGCAGAAACCATGCATAAACTGACAATGCGCAAATTAATGCAAAAGATATAGTCTACTAACCTATCACTCTACAAAGAGAAAGTGAGATGGCAATCTAATGAAATTGCCCACTTCTTTCCTGCAGCCCTAAAAACTTAACCCACATCTATTTTCAGAAGGACAGGGTTTTCAGGGATTGCAAACCAGATAGGAGTAATCGTTTCCACTCTTAGTAGCTATTATTTATATTTCAACTGCATGTGGCATACACTCTCTTAATAAAGAGGAAGACCATCCCTGCCCTGAAGAATATACAAGTTAAAAAGACAAAAACACAAATGCTGAACAAGAGAATGGAATGCAATATACAAGCCAAGTGACCAGGATAACAATAGGTGCACCCTATGTTTTGATGAATATAAAGCTATTCCCAAATGCCTTTCTATCAAGCCATTATCTCCTGAGCTAACTCTCCTCTACAAACACAAGTTACTTTAAATCTCAATTTTCAAACTTACTATACTAAAATCCTAACTAGACCATCCCTTTATCCATGAACACTTGCCCTCCCTCAATACAGTGAGCCAATCCTCTGTCCCTCTGCCTCTCTGCACCACCTTCCCAAGAACCTTCCCACTCTGCACACATCACCATTGAGCAGAGAGATGATAAATCTAAAAGGCAGTTAGAGCCTTAGAGGCTCTTGGAGAGTAGTGGAGGCTGCCTCCCACCCCACCATACTGTATGCTAACTTCACCGACTTCCATGGGGAAGCTCCAACCTTCATTCCCCTGCCCCAGCGATTTAGCCTCTAATGTTAAAATTCCTGACCACTACCTAGCCCATTTCCCCCTTTCAAAGAGTCTCGAACCACTGACATAATCAGGACCCCCGACACTGTAGAACCATCTCCTTCTGGATGCTGTTTGCAGACCCAGGTTGATGGGGCCCATGTGTCCCCAAAATCCCGGCTCTATAGGAAAATGGTAGGAGAGAGGGAAGGCTCAGCTAGCTCCCTCCTCCTTGTTACTTAATAGTTCCTTCGTGGAAGATGCTGGCTCCAGTTTAAAAGCCCACACTCCCTTGGAAAAGCTAGGGTGGATTCCAGCCCACATGATGCTCCTGGCTTCTGAGACCCTGCGTCCCCAAAGGCCTGCCTCTGCAAAGGAGGCTCTGCAAGTCCTCTTCCTCTGCCTTTGGTGCACAAGCTGACAGGCGTAAGCCGCTCTGGTATCTCTTCAGTTTTAAATGAGCTCTGAACAGGCACTACTGCATATGCTGCTTGCTCCATTTGCACAGCTTCAAGGTGACAAGAATAATGAACCAGACAGCACTGGTTACCTGTCTGTCTTATCCTCAAACAGCTCTTGGGCAGCACTATGACTGCACTTCTCATTGTCCCTGTGCCACCATTCACTGGAGATTAGAGCTGTGAGGATGTAACATGGCAGAGTGGCACTAATGGTAACTTGCTACAATCCACACCGAACTCCTAGGGAGAGTACTGCTTAGAAATAGCCATGAAAAAGGTTTTGGCTAATAGCTTGCCATGGTTTCCGATACTTCTTTTCCCTTTAAATACAAATAATTGAGCTACCTTCATTTCAGGAGCCCAAAACAGTAACCCATTCTCCACCCACAGTTTCAAGTGTAGCTAGCATCTGGAATATGATCTCGCTATTCCAAAACCAACATAAAAAATAATATTGCCTAATGAAACTGAATATTTACATTACATGAAACAAAGGGCAAAAAACATACTCCCTCTTAGAAAAACCACGTGCACAGGCGCCCCCACTGCATCTATGGAGCAAATGATGATGGGTCATTGCTGCCACATTTATTCAGTTGGAAAGTTTCCATCACCTCGTTTCTTTCCCTGCCTTTTCTGCTCTATTTCAAAAATAGCTCCGGCTTGTTTGCTATGCCACTTGTGTCATTCTGATTTTATGCCTGAGTGGATGCATATAGACAAGCATACGGTCGACGGAATGCAGTCTACCCAGCTACATACACACACATGCACAGTCACACGGCCAACACAAAGCACACACTCCCTCCCTCCAAGGCCATGCTGGGAATCTGCTTGTTTTCAGAAGCTCTGGGCTGTAACAAGTATGTTTATAAAAGCGTCAAAAAGGACGCTGAAGAATGGCACATAGCCTTTTCAGAGGTTAGGCATCAAGAACAGCAGCTTTATATAAGGCACACCACCACCAGTCTTCTTCCTTAAAATTGCAAACAGAGATTTAACCAAAAGCAATGCACATTTGAATCTTAGTGCAGTTACTAATTAAACCAAGGTCTGAAATGCATGCCAAGTACAACTGTCCCTGCCCATCCTGCACAAGCTGAAGGTCAGACAGACAAATTGGCTGATTGGACCAGAAAAATAACCTATTGGCACCAATATAAGAAACCAGTACACCCTGTTGCCAAGAGGAGAAGTAGTTGGGGAAAAGGAGGAAGTGAGTATGGAACTCCACTGCCAAAGAAAAATCCAGTGAAAATACTGAAATATGAGAAGCTGTTCAAATGTGATTTTTCTCTGTTAGGATTTTTTAATCACTGGATTTTCCTGACCAGCTTACTTTTACAATAAAACCAACTTGCTGGAGTCATTTCACTAATCCCAGATTAATTCCATTTCAATCTGGCAATGTTCTACCTTCCTGAGACAAATAATCCGGAAGCCCAACCTCCCACAGTGTAGGTCTATCCTGGGAGATCCAGCATGTCAACTATGAACACAAAATGCTGGGGCTGGGAATAAGGGGTTTCACATTTTTGGTGGACTCCAACATGGATCAGAAATTGGATCTACCACACTCCAGTACAAAGTGTGTGAATATTTATTTTTGAAAAATGTACCTCTCAATACACCACGAATCTCAAGCTCCAGATCACTATGCAACAAGATTTAGTGCAAGATTTAATTACTTACTGGATAACATGATGTATAATAAAAGGCACTCAAGTCTCTAAAGTGATGCCTACTGACATTCCTAAACGGAATTACTATGAAAGATCATCCTCTGCCAAAGACATTCCAAAGCTTATGTCAAAGAGGGGAAAATATTGTACACACACTTTCCAGCACCCACCAGAGCAGGACAAAAAATTAAAGAGACCAAACTCTCCCACACAGTACATCTGTGGTTACTGACCTATGTATATTTGTTTCCAAAGTGCAACACTCTATACAGAAGGAAAGAAGCTAACCACACAGGAGTAGAATTTGTATCTTGATTTGCTCAATACAAGGATCAGTGATTGTTTTCCATTAGAGACCCACTTCAACTCAATGGACCAGCCCATATCCCAAACCATCTATCCCCCTTTAAGAGTATAAGCCTTTCTTTTTGGAGGCTAGCAAATCACTGCCCTTATCTCTACCTCTTGATCCACTAGCAAATCCTCTAAACCTCATTAGTAGAATGACCGACAGAGGGTGAACTAAACATATATGGAAGCACACTCTCAAAGGGCTATGCAATCAACCAACCACTGCCTTCTTACCCATCCTCCTTGCTGGATGATGTAGTCTGCAGCATAGTCTTCTAAGTACGTCACTCCAAACTGCAAAAGTGCACCGAGTGGCTCCTGGCCTCTTTTTGTCAGCTCCATCAAGAATTGCTGCAGCAGAACCAGAGGCACCAACACCTTAAAAAGACAAAAAATGATTGAGAACGATAACATTTCCTAGATTCACCACCACTGTGTGAGAGAAGGGAGTGTTCATACAGTTTACAAGCTAATGATCTTTGTCTACAGTTATACAAAGCTATGCTGGACTACATACTTCAGTTTTACACAGCCATGGGATAAAACCAAAATACAGAACCATAAGGCAGCAGCATTTCATTTGAGGTAAAGAGATTTCCACTTTAGAGTAGCTTCTGTGGTAGACCCTTTTACAGTAGACAACTGCAATGCATTTTTGTGCCCCATCCTTCCCCAACACAAGATTTGGGTAGATAACTAGAACAGTGACAGGACTTTCCCCTGTCCTCCACAGATGTTACATAACCTACAACAAATACGGATGGAGGCAGTGAGGACAATTTGAAGGGGAAAACAGGATAGTAACGCAAAATGTAACTAGGCAGCAAATTCACAGACACTCTTGGGCAGATGCATAGCGTTAGGAAATCCCTTCAGAAGGCTTATCTGTACTTTTGGAATGGGTGGGAAAGAACAAGAGCCTGAGTAGTGTAGCACAGCCTGCATGACACAGGGTTATATGTAATGTTACAAAAAGTGTCTTCTTCATAAAACCTTCTCTTCTGTGCCCAATTTAACATGTTTGTAGCCTTCCAAAGAAATTCTCCTTTTGTTCTTCCAATTTCTATTCTTGGTCTTCATGCAAAAGTGAATTATTTTGGAAAGTGAAGAAAAGTGAGTTGAGAGCATTACATTATATACACATACGCACACAAACACTTCCTGCTGTTAATACCCTGCTATCCTTGGTTTTGCCTAAGCAGAAAACAGCTGAACTTTTAAACTTTGAGCTTATTCTCCACGAGCACATAAATTGCCCTCAGTGCCAAGTTTGTATGTAGCACTTTGCCAAGTTTACGGAAAAAATGGTTTGAATTAGAGTCATTGACACTTGAAAAAAAAGCACATTGAGCAGGCACAGGAGAAACCATTACTAAGCTTTAAAGTGCCCACTGCCCAATAAATGCACTGCACATCTATTCTCCATAAGGACCGACCAGTCCCTGCTAAGGGGTCATTAGAAAGTGGTTTATGAGGAAAAGGTTTGGTTTCTGGCCACACGAGCCAGGTCAAAGTCAAGACTACCTCCTAGAGTGAATTCCAAATGCTTGCTTTCCTCTAACAGGGGGGCTGCTACCTCTTCTTCCTCCAGCCTGAACTTCTTGCTCCAACCAGCCTCTCCCCTGTGTTGGTCCTGGCCATAACCTCAGGATGGAAAACAGGGAGGAAAAAGGGGAAAGCGACATGGGAAAACAGGCCAAGGGTTGAGCCTGGTACAGAGCCCAGGGTAGATTCCTACTCAGATGTACAGCTATGAAAACCCAGATGGGGCGCACAAAGATGCCTGCTCACTGGGCGAGAGGTATTGGGTGTTTTGGTTGTTTGACAACTGAACATGGAAGATGGGAGGGGTCTTGTAAACAGGGAAGGACAGAGTATATTACACCTACCCTTGCCATCTTAAAGGTTAACATTTCATTCATACAGTTGTGACTGAGATAGCACTTTCATTTTAAAACTACATTTTCAGATACTTCTTGCCCTTTTGGAATGAAGCTTCTCACACTGACTCAGCACAGAATGGGAGGGGGAGAGTCAGAGGAAATTTTATTCAGCTTTCTGAATTTCAGATCTACATGAACACATTGTATGGCAAGTTGATATGTAATTCCACAGCACTCCACTGCGCCATGCACTACCTATCTGTGTGGCCCCTGCTGCCGCACATTAAGATTTCCCCTAGCACGCACTGATTTTTTTTTTTAAAAAACGAGTTATGGCTTTATTCCCTCAGGTACTTTGGGCACACCTATGGGGCCGAAATAATTTTAATTTTTAAACCTCAAACATGGCATATGCTTAGCCCTCAGTGAAGAGCATGTACTTAAAGCTGGAGGGGGAAAAAGACTAGTTAGGAAATGAAGACTGATGGGTTGGATCACAGAAACCCCCTTGGGAACTGCCAACTGATGTGTTGAGACTACTTCTGCCCCTGCTTTCTTGCCAGCTTGGGACTTCAGTGCCCTGCCTGGTTTGAGCCAGACATGCTAGCCTGCGGCAAACCCAGGCCCAGGTCTGAACAACATCCCCGCAAACTACAGGCTTAATTGAAAGCAGCTTAAGAAGTGTTCCTGTTTCCAACACTCAGATACCCAAGTCCCAATGGGGTCCAAACCCCAAATAAATCCGTTTCACCCTGTATAAAGCTTATACAGGATAAACTCAAATTGTTCACCCTCTATAACACTGATAGAGAGATATGCACAGCTGTTCCCCCCTCTCCCCCGGTATTAATACATACTCTGGGTTAATTAATAAGTAAAAAGTGATTTTATGAAATACAAAAAGTAGAATTTAAGTGGTTCCAAGTAGTAACAGACCGAACAAAGTAAATTACCAAACAAAATAAAATAAAACATGCAAGTCTATGCCTAATACAGTAAGAAAATGGAATACAGATGAAATCTCACCATCAGAGATGTTCCAATAAGCTTCTTTTACAGACTAGCCTTCTAGTCTGGGTCCAGCAAACAGTCACACCCCTGTGGTTACTGTACTTTGTTCCAGTTTCCTTCAGGTATCCTTTTGGGGGTGGAGAGGCTCTCTCTTGAGCCAGCTGAAGACCAAATGGAAGGGTCTCCCAGGGGCTTAAATAAATAGACTCTCTCTTGTGGGTGGAGACCCCCTCCTCTCTCCTATGCCAAGTCCGGCTCCAAGATGGAGTTTTGGAGTCACATGGGCAAGTCACATGTCCATGCATGACTCAGTTTTTATAGGCAGCAGCCATTGCCCACATGCTATCTTGAATGTCTCCAGGAAGGCTTCTTATGTGGATTGGAGTCTTCCAAGATTCACTGTTCGTTAAGTGTTTCTTGATTGGGCACTTAATTTGCACATTCCTTTCTCAAGAAGCTGACCAAATGCTTTACTGAGGCTACTTAAAATCAAGCAAGTACACAGCCAATATTCATAACTTCGAATACAAAAATGACATGCCTACAAATAGTATGAATATATTCAGTAGATCATAACCTTTGCAGAGATATGTTACATGGCATATGTAGCATAAAACATATTCCTGTTATGTCATATATACATTCATAAGTATATTTGCATTAAGCACATTCCCACAAAGCATTATGGGGTGCAACGTTACAAAGACACTAGAATGAATACTCGCATACTGCACATGACAGTGTCTTTCCTCCCTTGCCTGTTAAGCAGGCCTGAGGAGTGAGACACCAAATTCAGGTCTTGATCTTCAGTTGCATGCACAGTAGCATACAAGGTTTGATTCTGCTCCCACTGACATCAATGGGTGCTCTGTCATTGACTTCAGGGGAGGCAGGATCAGGCTGCAACAGTGCTACCACAAGGTTTGATTAAAGAACCTACAACATCCCCATCCTGATTAAATCAGCTACCTTTCTATATTTATTATGTGCAAAAAGGATGCATGACTATAAATGTCAGAGTTGAGATTTTACCTACACAAAAATAAAAAAAATAATTAAGCATTAAGTTGCATAAACTACCGTGGCTCTTTCCACCACTGTACATAAGCATTAACAGGGCCCTTCATTACATGATTACCCAGATTATATGCAGCAATACTAAAGGCTATGTGCATTATAGTGCACAGAGAAAGTGTGCTATTTAGAACTAAGTAGAACTTGTCCGAAAATGAGAGTGGGGAGAGTAGGGAAAACTTCATAAAAGTTATTGAACAAAAAAAAAGTTTTTTGATCAGGAAAACTGTCATCCACAACTTTCTGACTAGCTGTAACAATGGGATAATTCTCCACTTAGTTACACCACTGCAATTCCACTAAGTAAGCAAGGCTACACCAGTGTAACCAAGAAGAAAATTTAGCACAAACAGTACACAACTCAATCAGGTTTTGAAGGGGCAGTGTAGGAAAAATAGGGTAGCTCCTTTATTTGTGTAATATTTCACAGTAGTCATATTACATGCAACCTTTAGCAAACTCATTCTTAATGTCCTATCTTCTAGCTTCATGATTATGTGAACCTCCTTTTCTTACAGACTGCCAGCGCATTTTTACCTGCTTAGTTGACTCAATTATCCTTACGTAACTGGTATCCTCTGACCCAATTCACAAAACCGGGATTCTACCGCAAAATTATTTGGACTGGTATATTTAAGGAATTACATTTTTTGTAATTATGTATTTTGGAGGTATAGATAAAAATAAAGTATCTAGCTCACAGATTTCAAATATGGCTACTAAAGCTGGATTTCTAAATATATATCTGAGATAGATCTTCTTAAAGAAACTATAATTTACTCTGAAATAAGGCTGCTCCTAAAAAAAGTTTAAGGATATTTAAACAGCACAGCAGAAGCCTTAAGGCTCCTACATGTTACTTTCATATCATAGACTCTGAAGAGAAAGCATTTTTGACTACTGCAATTCCCTTACCAACCCTCCCCTAACCGGCCCTCCAAACAATTTCCAAAACCCAATGCGGCCCTCAGGCCAAAAAGTTTGTCTGCCCCTGGTCTAGAGTCACTAGGCAGCTCTGCCATATCGGAAACATTCTACAGAGTTTTCCATTGAAAATAACAAATGCAGCTATCTTTAGTATTGTCTCCTTTCCGCTCATGTTTGCATGGTGCATAAGTTCTGTGAAAAACTGTACTGTTTAAATATGGCACATGCTCCTGATTCTATAACAGACTGATCAAGTGCACGCGCATACTTATTTCTCAGTCAACTAATCTGATCACTGCAGACCAACACCAATAGAGAGATTCTGTGCTGGGCCTCACAGAAGGCGCAGTCAAGGGTGGAAGTGTATGCAAAGGTTGCTTTGAGTCATCATGCTACCTGGATTCTGGGCCATCTAGGATTCCGTATGGCTCTTGGTGTAAATTAGCTCTATCCAAGTTGATTATAGGCTGTGTCACTTCCCACTCCTGTCTCTAGGCCGGGAGCTGAACGTGGAGCAGCACCGGGCCAAGAGAATTCTTCCCCAGCCAGCTGCAGCACCTCTATATCCCTTATATGCCGCCATATCAACCAACATACAGGGTCCAGGACAGGGACCAGAATCAGAACCTTATTTTAGATCATGTAGAGAAGCTGAACTATCTGTGTTGGGATCTGGGAGCCATTCCTAGCTCTTTCACTGACTTTGGGTATCACTTAACTTCCTTGTGTTTCAGTTTCCTCATCTGTAAAATGGGGAAACTTACTTCACATGGGCATTGAAAAGTTCTTTGAGATCCAAGGCATTCAAAGTATTTTGTATTAATTTTATATTCAAGATATCTCTGACTGTTAAACCAGTATCAAATCATGGTGGAAACTGGTTTACTTCTGACACTGGGTTCCTCACCATGCCTGTGTTGCTGAAGAGCATCACGCCATTTTTCATCTGGCAGAAGGCGGCTCTAACTAGTTTGAATGTGAAGGTTTTTTTCCAGTACTAATCACAGGCTCTCTGTGGCAAGAAAAGCATTGCACTGCATAAACTGCCAGATGCTATGCTGAGCAAAACGAAGTAATTTTTTTTATTTAAAAAAACAAGCTACACCCATCTTTCCAGCTTCCGTTTTATTTTTTCTAAGCCAGATAAAAACAAACCCAGATAAAACATGTGCCTAAGCATTCCACTTGCAGGAAGATGAATGCATTTGTGTTTAACCTTTAGATGACTGTTTTCTGCTGCACCTCCTGTGCATCTTCGGTTCCTTAATATGCCATGTAATCCTTTGGAACAGATGTGTTAAGCAGCACGTAAGGGGAGTGAAAGTTTTTTGTTCAGATGCTTGCTTTTAGTCAAGCAAGGGCTTATTTCAATTCAGCATCCCCATTCAGTATTTTACTAAAAAGCTAAATGACTCCTCTGCAAGCAATGGCATTCCTTGGCAAAAGCAAACTTGACAAGGTACGTAAGTGCAATTTAAGATCCAATGTTATTTCATGCGTGGGTGATGAAAATTTTGAAGAACTATTCTCTTTAGAAAAAGCTGATATCAAATCTGCTGTCTTCCCTCAGATTTTTATTATTGGGGACATTTTGCATGGAAACAGCATCAGTCCCTCCTTATGAATTTATCTGCTCCTACTGTTGGCTTTCCCTCCTGAAATGACATCACTCTGTTTGCGACAACAACTTCAGGTAGCAGAAGTGAACATGAGGGGCAGATAATCTCCCAAGGGAAACCGTCCCTATTTCTATGCAAAGTGCCCCTTGTAATAAAGATGCAAGAGTAGACAGACATCTGACATAAAAGCAGATTTATTTCTCAATGAAAAGCTTTTCAAACCTTTTTCCCCCTAAATTGTTTGGAGCTCTGAGAATATATAATAGGAATTCTATAACAAGACAAGCAACCAAAGTATTCTTACCAGTCTAGCCTCATACTTTGTAGTAGTCAAATCTAATTGGTAGGTCAAGACATCAACTTATAACTATAGATTTTTCTAATTTATCTTAGCAGCTTCTTCTCCAAAGGGGGAAACAGATAAGAACTGGGGAAGACTTACGCTGCTATAAAAAGACATGAGAGTTGTTCTCTCTTATCCTAACTGTTGTTTTTCTACAAAATGCTGTCCAGAAAAGAGAGGAATTTAAGAGGAAATGAAACCAATAAATTCGTACTCCATCTATTCAAAAACAAGTATTATTAGAGGAACTGCTACACATTCCTGGAGGATAAGGATGCCCCACAGAATGATGTAGGCATATACTGTATTTATACTATAAACTTTCCATTCTGGTTTGCTGAAACAGTATCTTGTGGACTAAAAAATTTTCACTGGAAATAAAATCTGACAGCTCTGGATGGTTAGTTCTAGCAGGTCTTATGGAATATCTGTCCTAATGAGGCTGGTCCGCCAAAAAAGATGCAAGCATCTAAGACGTATTTTGGTTGAGATTCTCAATCAAAAGCTAGTTTAGGACCAGAAACTCCATTAGCTGGAAGGAGTTGCACAGCCTTGCAGGTTAGTTAAAAGGCTGAATAACCAGACCCAA
Organism: Trachemys scripta elegans; assembly: GCF_013100865.1. Lineage (NCBI taxonomy): Eukaryota > Metazoa > Chordata > Testudines > Emydidae > Trachemys > Trachemys scripta. The sequence continues at coordinate 109,359,175 of NC_048298.1, read as the reverse complement.
AGGTGGAAGATCTACTTGGCCTAGACAGTCTAAGACTGCAAAATCTCAGTTCTAGTAAGTTATATGGGTAGCAGACTACCAAATTCTTAAGAAAATTCGGTAAGAATTTCAGTGCAGAGGATTTTAGTTATGGAAATAAAATACTCTTATGATTAATTATTTGTTCATGCATTTAGTTCATTGTTGAGGTATTTCTTATATTTTGGTAATTACTTTTGAAAGCCTAGGACACTATTTTTTACTTTTATACAATTTTGTTATTATACTTGTAATTAAATCTCTCTTTATTCTTTCCTTACATGGTGGTTGCAGTCAAGGAAGGAGGATAATATAAATCTAGATTGATTATCTCCACAATAAGCTACTTAATGTGTTCAAGGGGACCAAAAAAATAAATAAATAAATAAAATAACCTCTCTCTGAAACTGTTATACAAGAAACAAAATGAGAATTAACTTGTAGACAACAATTCTACTTTATATTAAAAACCACTGACAGAAAGTCCAAATTCTATGTTCCCATTGGCTAACTGGTCTATATTCAAGGATGACATATTGCACATGCTCAGAAGTACTAGGTTTTAAAAAAAGATGGCTGACAGCACACACAAAATGATGATCTCCACCAAGGGTAAATCAATAGTGCCTGTGTAAAATACCTCCTTTAGTTCATCAAATTATTAAATAATTTTGACATTTGTAACTATCATTTGGGCAATATTTTACAGCTCTTCCCCTTAAGCCCAAACACTATATTTACATACATATGCAGACATACATGCTCCACCTATCTCTTCTTATAGCTTGTGATCCTATAAGCTGCCTAGCTGACAGGATTCTGAGACCATTACACGCCACTGTAACCATGCCTCAGTGGGTCACAACTGAGGATGCCAAGATACACCCCAACACTGGTGGCTAATCCCTCACAGGATATACCAAACCAGCAACAAAAGTAAACTTCTGTTTCACCACATGGGCTAGCAAGAGGACATAAAGGCAGTTTCCTCAGGCATTCCAGTTCTTTCCTCAGTACCTGAGTCACAGGCTGCTCACTCAAAGAATTAGCACGGAGACATTCATGTTCCAACAACCCAGTCTCCCCGACGGGCTGACCAAACACAGCCATTTGGTCATCATAGGGTAGTTTAAATTCCCTGACAATTTTTATTCCATCTGAAACCTTCTTAAAGCTATCCACATTAGGTGTCTCTAACGCAAAGTCAGTGGATCCATTTTCAACAGAAAAATTCTGGCTGCTAGGAACTGAAACTCCTTTGGTCAAATCACTTTCACCACACCCCATTTCATTTACAGCAAACTGCTTGGAAAAACTACCATGAAGATTTTTCCTCTTCAGGAATCTTTTAAAGCAACAATTTGTCTTTCACAGAAATTCTGCCCTTACCCTCTTCACCTAGGGCTTGCTCTAAAGGAACATTTTCCTGAGCAACAGACTCTTTCTGGGTTTCACTTAAATCCAGAATCACCTCTGACCCATCAGGAGGATTTTCACACAACCCCCTTTTAAGCAAGCTGATAGACTTACTAGATAAAAGGTTAGAGGCACTCTCTTTCCCTTTGCCAACACACAAGCTTAGGAATCATTTCCTCCTTCTTACAAGTTTCCACACTGTTAGTGGGTAACAAAGTCAAACCACCTTCATGCTCTTCTTGTGCCCTAGCTATGATTATAGGCGAGAACTTTCTCCAGTGCTGGTGGGTGCCCACGCCCCCAATGCCCCTTTCCCTGCCCCGACTCCACCCCATCCCCGCCCCTGGCCCCACCCCCATTCCAAACCCATCCCCAAAGTCCTCGCCCTAACTCCACCCCCTCCCTGCCCCATTGGATCCCTTCCCCAAATCCCCGTCCCGGCCCCGCCTCTTCCCCAGAGCACCGCGTTCCCCCTCCTCCCCGCGAATCAGCTGTTTCGCGGCGCAAGCGCTGGGAGGCACAGGGGAGAAGCAGGACGCGTCGGCGCGTTCACAGAGGAGGCGAAGGCGGAGGTGAGTGGGAGCAGTGGGGCGGGGCCGCGGGGAGCTGCCGGTGGGTGCTGAGCACCCCCCAATTTTTTTCTGTGGGTGCTCCAGCCCCAGAGCACCCACGAAGTCAGCACCTATGGCTATGATATAACCTGGCTAAACAGAGTTGTCATACCTTTACCCAGTAACACACTATCAACAGGCAAAATAGAAGCACCAGAATTGTCTGGGATCTAGTTATGACACCAACTGGATGCGACCTAGTTATAATGTCATTCTCCCTAGCAGACACAAACTTAGGACCATTCCCTTCCTGGGCTTTAGTTAAATCCAGATCCAATTCTGGGACAACTGATAAATTTTCAAGTAGCATAAACTGAGAAGCATAAAAATAAAATAAAATAAATTAATGGAGATATCCTACCTCCTAGAACTGGAAGGGACCTTGAAAGGTCATCAAATCCAGCCCCCTGCCTTTGCTAGCAGGACCAAGTACTGATTTTGCCCCAGTTCCCTAAATGGCCCCCTCAAGGATTGAACTCACAACCCTGGGTTTAGCAGGCCAATGCTCAAACCACTGAGCTATCCCTCCCCACTTTCTGTCTGCTTCACAAAGAACTAGAGGGGAAACTTTTCCTCAGCAAGCATGCTGCTATTCAAAACAGGCAAACAATGGGAGTTATCCTTTCCTTTGTCCCAGTACCCATGGCTGATTTCAGACATATACTTAGAAAGTGAGACAGTTTCTTTAACAGGCAAGTTGCCACTCCCAACAGATAAACTGCTATTCTCCACATTATACTGGGCTGCTTTAAACAAACCATTTCTACCTTTTTTAGGCTTATTTTCACAAACTTTACTTGCCAATAATCCATCACTCATAAAAAATGTACCTTTTTCTTCCTCAATTAGGGCTTCAACCTGACCTTCAACTTTAATTTGCTCTAGAGAAACCTTTTCTCCATAAACGAGCTCTCTCGTTGCTTCATCTAATTCCAGATTTACTTCTTAGGGCTTGGCTACACTGGCGCTTTACAGCGCTGCAACTTTCTCGCTCAGGGGTGTGAAAAAACACCCCCCATGAGCACAGCAAGTTACAGCACTGTAAAGCGCCAGTGTAAACAGTGCCCCAGTGCTGGGAGCCTGTAAACTAATCCCTTTGTGGAGGTGGAGTACCTGCAGCGCTGGGAGAGAGTTCCCGTGGCAGTGCTTTGAAGTTTTGAGTGTAGCCACGGCCTGAGATATCAGAGATAAACAGCTATTTTTCACCTTCCCCAGGTTTAAGTAACCCTCTCCCTGGCCATAGCAAAACTGGTTCAAGACAAACAACTGCTCAGAGTAATACAACATACCAACATTGTTATAAACTGGACTTTCAAGAGGATACAGTTCCTGCTGTTCTTCTATTGCTTTTTTGATTTGGAGCTCAAGTTTGGCAGTTTCTTGTTGCATCTGGCGAACCCCCTCCTCAGCAGCCAGCCATTCCATATGCCTTGCATGGGCTTTTCTTTCTTTGAGCAGCTTCTTTTTCCATTTTAGCGATCCTTTCACTAGCTTCTCTTTCCAACTGGGCCAAGGCTTGCTTCTCCTGCATTCTAAGTTCTGCCAGTCTTTGTTCATGTTCAAGACACAGGCTCTCTCTCGGGGCTTGAAGTTTGATTGTTTCTGCTGATGCCTTCTGGCTCATCGTCACTGATCTTTAACCTATAAAACTCTCAATATCAAATTTCAAATTTTGAAGAGCACGGGGTTCTGATCCAAAGCTTAATTGACCAGGTTCTGTGCATCCTAAACAGACTATGCCACTGTAACCATTCCTCAGCGGATCACAACTAGGATGCCAAATTCAGGACCAACTGATGAGAAATAGGGCAGATACACCTCAAGACTGGTGGCTAACCCCCATAGGACACACCAAACCAGCAACAAAAGTAAACTTCTGTTTCACCACACTGGCTAACAAGACGACATATAGGCACTTTCCTCAGGCATTCCAGTTCTTGTATCACCACCAAAAACACTGGATTCAGAGATGAGTGGTTCTTTACAACCAGTCTCATCAAATAATAGGTTCTTCTGATCCCAAGGGACCAGCCACACACCAGGTCAATATATAACTTAGATCTTACCCAAAAATCATGCTGATGCCAATCCTTTAGTATCTAAAATCTAATGGTTTATTCATAAAAATAAAGAAAGATGAGAGTTAAAATTGGTTAAAGTAATCAATTGCATACAGTAATGGCAAAGTTCTTGGTTCAGGCTTGTAGCAGTGATGGAATGAACTGCTGGATTAAGTCAAATCTCTGGAATACATCCACAGCTTGGATGGGTCATTCAGTCCTTTGTTCAGAGCTTCAGTTTGTAGCAAGGTTCCTCCAGAGGTAAGAAGCAGGATTGAAGACAAAATGGAGGTGTTTCTAAATTAAGTTTATAGAATATCAGGATTGGAAGGGATCTCGGGAGGTCATCTAGTTCAACCCCCTGCTCAAAGCAGGACCAATTTTCCAAGGCCCTTTATAGCACTTGCCATGTGGAGGCCATCCCATTGTTCTTACTGTGGAAAATTTCAGCAACAAGATGGAGTTTGGAGTCACATGGGCAAGTCCCATGTCCAGGCATTTCGCCTAATCACAGCAGGAAATTCCATTCAGTGTAGATAGGCATTTCCCATGGTTCATTGTCAGTTAAATGTTCCTTTGATGGGTCACTCAATTTGACTAGTCCCTCTAAGATGTGCTGGCTAGCTACCTTGTGGGTATTACCCCAGGAGCAAACATTTGAAATCCAAGTATACAGCCAATACTTAACTTTAAATACAAAAATGATACATGCATTCAGATAGCACAATCATAACCTGCAAATCGTAACCTTTTCATAGACACTTCACTTGACAACCTTTGTACAAGATTTGCTGCAAATATAGAACAGTGGTTGCAACAATGATCTATATGGTCATATTTTAAATCAGACAACATCACAGCTTGTGATCCAATAAGCTACCTAGCTGACAGGATTCTGAGACCTACAGTAGATGCAATGTTGCGCTCCTAGTTCATCAGTAGTTTCTGATGCCAAAAGTTACTGAACAGTTAGCCATTGGATAAGAGACTTATCACCCAGAATGTCAAAAGAGAAACTTCAACCCATAATCGATTCTGCAGCTGATTTAAAACCCTGCATTTGAAAAAATTATGTTAGTGCAGCTCTTGGGGTTCACGACTTACTCTTCTGCTTTTTCCAGTTACAATAGAGAAAAATATAGTGCCTAACTATGGTCTCATCAAAGTATGTGTCTGAGCATGAGAGGTACAATCTATTTTTAAAAAATGAGAAACATTAACATTTATCTAAGAGTGGCTACTGTTACTGATGGAGCCCTGTTACTGGTCAGAGTCACATGACCATATGAGCTATAAAGCTTTAGAGGGCAGCACAAGAGGCAGAACACATATGGAAGGATGACTTACAAGTATAAAATATGCAAACATGAATTTTTTTTTTTATTTTTTTTATTAAAGGCCACAGGAAAATCTATTGTCCTTTCTGATGAAAATGGATCTCCAACAAGAAACTTATGCCGTAAGTACAAGCATTATAGTCAAAGGTATTACTTCTCCACATCTAGGGTTGATCCGTTTTCAGCAAAAAATTTCAATTTCCATATAAATGATAAAAGCAGAAGATAGCTGTAATACACAAGTACCAGATGGTTAATTTGTTTTTTTAACTAGTTATGTCCTCTAATGACATATTAGACAGAAAATATATTAATGCAATGTTAATGTTCAGATTTTAAATTGAAGAAGTCAGGAAATTCAGAGTTGAACTTTGTGGGAACTTCAATTCTGGATCCGTGGGCTTACAGAATCATAGAATATTAGGGTTGGAAGGGACCTCAGGAGATCATCTAGTCCAACCCCCTGCTCAAAGCAGGACCAACCCCCAGACAAATTTTTGCCCCAGATCCCTAAATGGCCCCCTCAAGGATTGAACTCACAACCCTGGGTTTAGCAGGCCAATGCTCAAACCACTGAGCTATCCCCATGTCTTTTCATTTTGTATTATAATCCCATTAGATCTCAAATTAGGCAGGGCCAAGCAAAATTAGCACCATCAAAAGTATCTCAAAAAGAAGAACAGGAGTACTTGTGGCACCTTAGAGACTAACAAATTTATTAGAGCATAAGCTTTCGTGGATGCATCCGAAGAAGTGGGCAGTAGCCCACGAAAGCTTATGCTCTAATAAATTTGTTAGTCTCTAAGGTGCCACAAGTACTCCTGTTCTTTTTGCGGATACAGACTAACACGGCTGCTACTCTGAAAAAAGTATCTCAATGCAGCTATCACTTACATCAGTAGGAAGTAGTTTTGCCATTCAACATGTAGCACTCTTTGCTGGGTCAGTGCTGAACCAATGCTCCAGCTAACATCAGGCTGGACCTATGCTCTCTTTTGAATGAGAAAAAAGGACCTGGCAACTTGTGGCCATTAAAAATCTCAGCTTTTGTGTGCATACACAAAAGGGTAAAAATAGAGTGTTAGCCTCAGTATAATGGCCATATTCTCACTAAGGTAGTTATATTAGGCTACTAAATTCCATATGAAGTTTCAACTAGAAAAGAAATTAACTTTTGGTCTTGCCCTGCTGTATAGTGTACGGTTAATAAGTCACTGCATTTCATCCCAGAGGTGGCTGCATTTGTCTTCTAGATGAAGTAATTCCATTTATAGATTTGCATTTCATTTCTGCAGTTTTGGGATCTTCTGAGAAACATCTCTCAAGATAGATGGATCATACAATGTAGTACAAAGCAGTATGCAGAGGCCTCAGATTATAGAAAAGATGCAGTACTACTGTATCAGCAAAATCGACTATCACATATTGCACAATGACATAATAAAAAGCCCTCTTGTAGCTCACACACCTACAATAGTGATTTTCTGAGCCATTAAAACCTCAAAATATTGGGAGCGTGTGGTTCTCTCTACTTTTCTCAGAACTAGATTAACAAGTGAAAAGAATTTAAAAAGCCCACAAAACAACTGAGAAGGGATTGCAGGGAAGTATAATGGAAACACTCTTCTCAATTTTCACTACAGAACTGCTACAACAGCAAATGCTTCTAGGGAATTTTAAATTTTTAATAATTGGCATCCATGCATCGTTGTCAAGCAACAGCAGCTCTCTCTCTTCGTCTTACTACTTAGCAAATGCATTAAAGTGCAGTCCAGAAAAAAAAAAAATTGCACATCATAGAACTGGAAGAGACCTCGAGAGGCCATCTAGTCCAGTCCCTGGCACTCGTGGTAGAACGAATTATCATATCTACACACACACACACACACACCCCTTTTTGAGGGGAGACGATATTGGACTGCAACTCATTTATTTCTGGTTCTGAGTGCTACTAAATATTTGAAGTCCATAGGTGTGTATATCCTGCTATGGGAGCATTATAGGGCAAATCCTCCCCATTAGTTTCCAAGTGTTAAGAACTCAAAGTTAAGATAATTCTGTTATTACCTTGCTCCATCCACTGGCATGAGCGTCTGTCTCCTGAGTGCGTTCTCGGTATTCCTGATAAGTCACTGGCCTGCAGGAATTAAACCAACACCAAAGGTTATAAATGGAAAAAACGAAGATTAAAGTTCCTCCAGTTCCCGGGTAACTAAGTGTTCACACATCCACTGCATGCAATTACAAAGCATGTCAAAATGAAGCTTAAAATTAAAGTGCCGCTTAAAAATTAACCAGACAGCATTGATATCTTGGTGCTATAATCCAGAGTTATTCCTTCAGTAAAACAAAGCAAATTCATTTTTAGGGAATTAGGTAAAGAAAAACTGATCATCCTGCAAAGGGGGAACTATCCTCTGGCATTAATGGTCCATAAGCTCTCCATTTCCTGCTTACCAGTTACCAATAGGAGCAGGGAAATCAATGGAAGATAAAAGAGCCCCCTGTCTGTAGGAGGCCATCTGAAAGATATAGTGTGTATATTTCTAAAGGAGCACATAGATGGTTAACAAGATCGGACAGTTTGTAGAGCACTGCAACAAAGACAATTTTGTGCTAAGGGTTTAGTATAACTAAGTCGGTCTCTGAGCACACATCATATGCTAGGCAAATGAAAGATCTACAAAACTACTATTTCTGTGCACAGGTAACTCACATGGGTCACCTAAACACTAGTTAGCCTGTAGAGATCTTAGCACAGAAGAAGTCTCATTAGCACTATGTACTGCATCAAGAAAAAATTAAAGTGGAACCAAATCAGTGCTTAGTACTCATTCTTTTTCTACAAAGTTAGAGAAATTTCATCATTAGCTGATGTGACAGCCTATGGGCGGCACTATGCCCTTCCATACACAAGACAACTTCATTTCTTGGCCCAATAAAAACTGGACATAAGGGAAGTTGTTGCATTTATTAGCTTCTGAAGATGGAGGACATAGTGGCTAGACCACGTTTCAGCTGGGAGGATCAAGGAACAGAGCTGATTGGCTCCACAAACAGTCCTGGTCAGATACTCTAGATGTAACAAGAGACCTTTTCTGTGGAACTGAGGGTAGCATCTTTGAGATTCAGTCTGGTGGATCTTAGCTGGTCTATGAACAAGTGCAAAGAGACCCAATTTGCATACCCAAGAAAGTGTGACAATCCACTCTCCATTAATACCAATTTAATTTATTAAGTCAGCAACTGGACCACTTGATTCACTGCAAGAAGGTGGTCTAGTCAAGGAACTACTTACACATCTCATTACCTCTCAAAAGCCTACATGAAAGTCACTCTCCTCATAAGGGCTCATAGATCCCTCCCCAGTGCTCGTATGAGGTACTATAGGCCCACAATATCAGAACTGAAAAACTTGGCAACTGATACTCTGGGATTTCAGTACCTTGTCATTTAAAAATATCAGGAACAGCTATGCAAGAAGAGTTCTGGGAGAGTAATACTCAAAGAACGGGCAGAGGACACCTGAAAATCTCAATTTCCTCCTACCCCATTAAGTTTATATATCTACAAATCGGAAACAGTGGAGCCCAAGCTTTTCCAATGCTGTCTTCACAGCCATATTTATATAGATAATCTCCCAAACTGGCTCATCAGAGCCCAAGATTTCTATGCACAATTTTTGGACATCAGATGCATTGTTATCCAGTGCAACCAGAATAGGAGAAAGTCAGTTTGGCTCCCCTAAAGCCCAGATTGCTCATACACACTTAAAAAAAAAAAAAAAAAAAAAAACACACACAACCAAAGCAACTCTACTATCTAGCACCAGCACTTTAACCAAGACACTGGGACATCAGTTACATGCCCTATTGGAATTTAAACTGATTCCTAAGACGAAAGGCCAGTTCTTTATTCTCTACAGATAGCCCAACTGCCCACACTCTCTTGAAAGGATACAGTCAATCAACAAGTAAAATAACCCCCTTTTCTGTCTCATGTGGGCTCCTTGAGGATCCACCCCACTACACAAATTTTTAAGTAACAAAAAAAGCTGACTTACATTTAAACACGTTTCTGCGCTACCTGAATGTAACTTCTCTATTATTTCCTACTTGTCCCTCATTTTAAAGGCCAGGAGCGTGACAAGCTGAGAGGTACGTTCCCACAATGAAAATGTGGAAATAGTTCCATTGGCAGATGTGCAACCAAGACAAGTTTAGCAACATCTGGGATACCTAAAATACAGAGATATCAACATTAGCCCCATGGTATTGCAGTTACAGCATCAAGAACCTAACATTAAGATTACGTGTTGAGTGGGGATGCTAACCTGGTTTCAGTCCAGTATCTAGGAAATTTATGGTTTGCCAGATATCAACCAGTAGTTTAAAAGTATGTCAAGTGAATCTTGGAGGCTCAATGCTCAGAAGTTAAAAGGGTGTGAAAATTGCCTTAATGTTCAACACAGCAAAGGAGTGTTTGTGCTATTGTTTCTCGCGAGAGAGAGAGAGAGAGCGCGAGAGCGAGCGTGCGGGGGGGGGGGCAAAGGAAGATTGGAAGAAAAACAATGCAACCGTAAGAATTTAAAGGGAAAAGTACCTTCCCACTGAGCAAAGCAAAATGACAACTTACTTGCTAAGCAGTATCTGTAGTGCTTTGTGAAGAGGTTCTTTCAGTTCCTGGGACACTTTCTCTCCAAGATGAGCTAAGCAATCTTCTATTGAACTCTCTGGATTGGCAGGACTGAATACTGGAGAAGTATGGCAATCAAACCCAGTGCTGGTGAAGGCTGAGGACAAAGCAAAAACAAACCCCAAAAACACTAAATACAATTGGCCACAAAACTGTTCAGCTACTATGAAGTCACATGAAATTAATTTCACATAGTAAAATGCCTGGCTTCAGAGTAAGAGCATGCTTGTATAACAATTTCAGAAAGACACACCAGGGGCAAATTCAGCCTGAAATAATTAAGTACAAACCCATAGATGTCTCTGGGCCAAACCATCCCCTCTAATTTCTTACTTAGAGCTTTGTGTTAACAGGAAGATCCACGCGTATATGTGAATTGTAAGCTATATATATTTTGCACAATTACTGAAAACCACCTCCAAGTTACACTTTTTCACAATTATACCCAGTGTGAAAGTTACATCCCTATTTACATCACTGCTGAATCTGGCCACAGACATGGCTAGATCTGCAACAACGCCCAAGTGCAATTCTTAAAATAATATTCTGTTTGACTACGATTTTTTCCATCTCTTAATTTCTAATGGGTTATCTAGTCCACCCCTGCCCATGGAGTGCTGTTCCCTACAATAAGTTATCCAGTGACTGGAATTTTAATCCATGATCAATGATAATCATAGACATCATAAATACTGTGTATAGACCAGGTGTCCGAGCGGACCTTCACTGAGATTATGTTTTGATGTTGTACACTCAAAGCTAAAAAACACATCAGCTAATAGTCAACAGTATTATTAAACCAATATAACAGGGCATTTTAGTATTCATTTCGGATTGGAATTTACCGGAATGTGACATTGAATCTAAAATTGCAAACACAAAAGTCAGGAAATACAAAAGTCAAGGGTCTCATAGCAACCTTAACTTACTCACCTGGCACACACAGTACACAAATCTCTCTAAAATATTCACACACCACTGCAAAGGTAGCTGCAATGATTTATCCAAGAGCAAAATTGGGTCCTTTCTACATAATCTGGGCAAGTTAAGATAAAAATTTTAGCTGTTGTATTTCTTGATTTGTTTAAAATTATAAAATAGAAAAAAATTTAAAATAGAAAAAACACAACAGCTATGTAACTTCTTGCTAATAAAAAGGATAACAATCTCAGCTGACTCACAGGGTACTTACATATTTGCATAATCCAAAATATATGTGGGCTAGGGTCTCAATGGTGAACTTCAGTAGCAGCATAAAAGCCACACCTACATCAATATTAAAATACAGAAGGGTGCACTTGAAGGGAGGTGCAAAGCTAGCTATATCGCATCTCTGCACTCCCCTGAATCTCCTGGCTGCTATATGCTGATTTAGTTCCCTGCATAAATTAGAGCAGCCTGAGAGTTGCTCTAACAGCTCATAACAGCTGTTATACTATTAACACCTATTACACCAGCTGGAATTGCTGAAGCACAGTACACTGGGGCCAACAGTGTTGATAAACATTAAAAATTAGATATTCTAATTTAAATTGAATACACTTTTGTTTTTAAAAATAAAAAATCACTCAAAATTAAATCTGTAATTATGATAACTCAAACCGATAACTCAAATCGGTGAAAGACTTTTGCTCAAGCTTTCTGAAGAAGTGTTTTCCTTTTGGAGACCAAGCACAAAAAATTTAAGGAAAAGAAAAGGAGGAGAATTTGAAAAAAAAGTTATGAGCATGAGAAAAATATTAACAAAACCGTTGCTAGAACATCCATTACCATCTCAACACTATAAAAGGAGAGGTTACTTATCTGGATAGTAACTTGAGTTTTTCTATATGTTTGTCCTTATGGGATTCCACCATAGGATGTGGTTGTGCCCATGCACTCTTGACCAGAGACGGTAAATAGAAGCATCTATGGCTCTGGGCAGAGCCTGGAAGACTCCATCACAGGGGGGATGGAAGGCAGGAGGTGGAGCACCCATAGGGACGAAACAGCTTGAAGAACTCAAGTTATTGCATAGGTAAGTAACCACTTCTTTGAGTATATGTCCCTATGGGTGTTCCACCAGAATCATAGAAGATTAGGGTTGGGAGAGACCTCAGGAGGTCATCTAGTCCAACCCCTTGCTCAAGGCAGGGCCAACACTAACTAGATCTCAGCCAGGGCTCTCTCAAGATTATGTTTTGATGTTGTACACTCAAAGCTAAAAAACACATCAGCTAATAGTCAACAGTATTATTAAACCAATATAACAGGGCATTTTAGTATTCATTTCGGATTGGAATTTACCGGAATGTGACATTGAATCTAAAATTGCAAACACAAAAGTCAGGAAATACAAAAGTCAAGGGTCTCATAGCAACTGGGCCTTAAAAACCGGGCCGGGCCTTAAAAACATCCAAGGATGGAGATTCCACCACCTCGCCAGGTAACCCATTCCAGTGCTTCACCACCCTCCTAGTGAAATAGTATTTCCTAATATACAACCTATACCTCCCCCACTGCAACATTAGACCACTGCTCCTTGTTCTGTCATCTGCCACCACTGAGAACAGCAGAGCTCCACCCTCTTTGGAATCCCATTTCAGGTAGTTGAAGGCTGCTATCAAATCCCTCCTCATTCTTCTTTTCTGCAGACTAAACAAGCCCAGTTCCCTCAGCCTCCCCTCATAAGTCATGTGCCCCAGCCCCCGATCACTGCCTTCCGTTGGACTCTCTCCAATTTGTCCACATCCTTTCTGTAGTGTGGGGCCCAAAATTGGACGCAATACTCCAGATGTGGCCTCAACAGTGTCAAATAGAGGGGAATAATCACTTCCCTCGATCTGCTGGCAATGCTCCTACTAATGCAGCCCAATAAGCCATTAGCCTTCTTGGCAACAAGGGCACACTGCTGACTCATATCCAGCTTCTCATCCCCAGGTCCTTTTCTGCAGAACTGCTGCTTATCCAGTTGGTCCCCAACCTGTAGCGGTTTATAGGATTCTTCCATCCTAAGTGCAGGACACTGCACTTGTCCTTGTTGAACCTCAGATTTCTTTTGGCCCAATCCTCCAATTTGTCTAGGTCACTCTGGACCCTATCCCTACCCTCCAGGGTATCTACCTCTCCCCCCAGCTTAGTGTCATCTGTGAACCTGCTGAGGGTGCAATCCATCCCATCATCCAGATCATTAATAAAGATGTTGAACAAAACCGGCCCCAGGACCAACCCCTGGGGTACTCCGCTTGATACTGGCTGCCAACTAGACATCGAGCCGTTGATCACTACCCATTGAGCCCAACAATCCAGCCAGCTTTCTATCCACCTGATAGTCCATTCATCCAAACCATACTTTTTTAACTTGCTGGCAAGAATACTGTGGGAGACCGTATCAGAAGCTTTGCTAAAGTCAAGATATATCATGTCCACTGCTTTCCCCATATCCACAGAGCCAGTTATCTCATCATAGAAGAAGAGATTCCCAAGCAGCATCTCAACGTGGAGGGAGATGGTGAGGAGGCAAATCAAGGCAATTCACTCTGGACACAGGTAGGATGGCATATTTGGTGAATGTGTAAACAGAGAATCAGGTTGTAGCCCTGCAGATATCTGCTATGGCGAGATCCTTCAGGAGGGCTATAAAAGTAGACTGTCACTCTATGAGGGGGATGTAAACCCACCACTTCACAGTGGGTCAAGATACAACCCAAAACCTACTTTAACAGTCTTTAAGTGGATATTGGCTGTCCCTTATGCCTTTTGGAAAAATATATAGTCAGGGGCAGGCCCTAAAGATCTTAGTCCTATCAAGGTAGAAGGTGAGGGCCCTCCCAATGTCTAGTGTGTGAACACTAGTCTCCGTTGTCGAGGAACGGAAAACTGAAAAACAAATCTCTTCGTTGACATGAAATTCCAATGAGGTTTTAGGCAGGAAATGAGATGAAGGTACAGCATGACCCTGTCACAGTAGAAAGCAGTGTATGGTGGGTCTGCCACAAATGCCCTGAGTTCTTCCATTCTTCTCGCTGAGGTGATGGCAACCAGTTATGAAGTCCGGAGGGAGAGAGATCAGGTAGCCATGAGTTCAAACGGGGGGAGGGGGTATTCCTCAAGGCACTAAGGACCAGATTAAGGTCCCATGGACAAGAGATGCTCTGGACAGGGGGAAAATAAATTGTATAAACCCTTAAGGAATCTGGCTATGGTGTATGGGCAAAGGCTGAAGCCTCTTCTATAGGTAAGTGGAAGGCAGTAATGGCTTCCAGGCATACTCAAACTGAGCATATTGACAACTTGTGTCTTTAAGGCCAACAGGTAACATAGGATCCTTGGGAGTGGTGCTTCTGAGGCTTGTAAAGAGCAGTGAAAACACCAGGAATAGAAGCGTTTCCACTTTTGCTGGTAAGTCTTACAAGTAGTAAGTTCTTTTATCTAGCAGGAAAATGCCTGAAAATTGGCTGAGAAATTTAATTCTATGCCTGAGAACCATCTAGGAGCCAAGACTTCAGGTTCAGAGACTAAAGGTTTGAATGGGTTAGAGAGCTGGAGCTCTCTGATAGGAGATCCTCCCTGAGGGGAAGGCAGAGACACATTGCCACAGAGAGATGAAGTAGATCTGAGTAACACTGAGAAGCTAGTCTCGGCCACGAGGGCACTATCTGAATAGACCTCGCCCCTTTGTCTCAGTTTTGAGCAAGGTCCTGAGGATTAGAAGAATAGGCAGCTAAGTGTAGAGCAGGACACAGGGCCAAGGTTCTAGTGGGGCATCTCCCAAGGAATTGTGGCCATATCCTCTTTGGAGCAAAAAAGGCAACATTTCATATTGGTTGAAGTTGCAAAGAGGTCTGCCTTCAGGAGGCCCCACGTATGGCAGATACTGTGGAAGTCAGAGCTGTTGAGTTCCCACTTGTGGTTCTAATGGCAGTTTCTCCTCAAGCTGTCTGCAACTGTGTGCTGAAGTCACGGTAGGCAAGCTGCAGAAATTTCTAAATGATGGGAGAGGCACCTGTTCCACAGCCTTAGCGATTCTGCGCATAAGGACTGGGCTCTTGCTCCTCCTTGTCAGTTTATGAAGTACATAGCTGCTTGTTGTCCAATATTGCCCTGAAAGTGTCCCTCTATGTCATGAAGAAAGTGCTGACATGCACAGTGGACTGCCTTTAGTTCTGGGATGTTGATGTGGTGCAGTCCGTCTTGGCACCCTGTAGGTGCATTCGCCAACCCAAGAGAGGTATCTGTTGTGAGGATTTTTGAACATGGCAGACGTGTATGTAGTTCCCATGCAGACCTTCAGACGGCCTTTCCATTACCTGAGAGAATCCAGTACTCAGTGAGTTACGGTAATATGTTTGGAAAGGCTCTCTCTGTTCGGAGCATATGTAGTCTTTAGACATGCCTGAAGACATCTGAAGTGCAGTCTCACATGCGGCATAACAGAAATGGCAGCCAACATGTGGCCCAGGAGTTGTTGGCAGGTCCTGTTTGCAGTTGTCTGTGGGCTGTGCTGTAGAGCAGAGATTAGGCTGGACATAGTGGAGAATCTGTCCTTGGGCGGGTAAAGCCTTGCCAGTTAGAAATCTAGCATGGCCACAATGAAGTCTGTTTTCAGGAATGGGGTAAATGTGGACTTTTTTAGATTGATGCAGAGGCCCAGAGAGGCCTGGGCCTTGGTCATTGCTAACTCAGCCTCTTGGGCAGAGCAGCCCCTAAGGAGCCAGTCATTCAAATACAGAAAGTCCGCAAAGCCCCACTGATGCAGGTGGGCCACTACTGCTGAAGGGTCCTTCATAAACACCCTTGGGGCCACGGAAAGCCCAAAGGAAAGGACAAGCTATTGGCAATGTTCCAAGCCTATGGAAAAATGCAGAAATGCTTCTTGGAGGGATGAATAGACACATGGAAGTGAACATCTTGGAAATCAAGGGCAATCAACCAGTCCTCCCAATCCAGGGATCATTATCCTGATGTGTGCAATAGGGGATAGGTGTTCAGGTTCCGAGGTTTAACAATCGGCCTCCAACCACCGCCTCTTTTGGAAGCCAGGAAATATAGGGAATAGAACCCTTTACCAACAAATTCATGGGGAAACAGCTCAATTGTCTTAGGTAATGAGCTCTCAAGCAGGTAGGAAGTGGGATAGGCAGTCTCCAAAGGGATGGCGGATGGCAGAATCCTGCAGCAGAAGATCTAGAGGAAGATGTTGTTTGAGGCCCTCAACCAGGTTATCAAAATGGTCACTTAGAAGAAAGTGCATGTTGAGCGGTCATGAAGAATGGTGTTCCCCTTCTGAGGGTCTGGATCCCCTTCTAGGGGGCTCCGTAGAGCTAGCGTAGATCTAATGTTGTCCTAGGGTCTTTAAAGGAGTGGAGCAAGGAGTCTTTGTGGCCACTGAAGAGCTTGGGCTCTTCAAATGGGAGGTCATCCACAGTATACTGCACCTCCCTCAGGAGACCAGGACACTCGCCACATAACTACTGTGAAATAGGGTCAGTGACGGGATGGGAGACATACACCATTATCTTGGTCAGAATGTAATCTTTTGCCTGCTTGTTTTTAAGTAGACAGAATAGTGGCAGGTGCCTGCTACAGAGTATATGCTGGTGATAACAGGCCCTCATTGATGGGTAGGGTGATCTTACTCTGGATATTTTACATATATAATCTTACGTAAAATATCCACTAGGGAACATTGAAACTCCTGGACCTCCGCCAAAGGAATCTGAAGGGATTCAAACGGAAATTTCATTAAGTCGTGGAAGGTCCTAAAGTCATCTGCATAGGAAGGCGGTGGTGGCATTACCACCTCACCACAGGATGACGCTAACTTGGCTAAAAGGGTCGACCCTTCTTCAGTCAATGGGTGTCTCTCCTCTTAAGTCTCCTCAGATGCCATGGGAACGTGCAGTACCGGGAAGTGATCTTGTGGTGCTGGTGGTTGCTGCAGTACTAACATGTGTTCTTGTTGGCCCACTGCAGAAGTGGATAGGAGAAGGGTTGCAAAGGACATTTGTTTCCAGGGAATCTGAGGCGTCTGCTGGAAAGGCCACCTCAGGGTATGTCCCTAGAGAAGCAGGGTGTTAACAGTGCTAAAACAGAGCCCTGTATGGAAACCTCCAAGTGTCATCCCCTAAGTAGAATAGGGGGGCTTTGTGCATTAGTACTGGTACCAGAGGCAGTGGATCAGATCCTGTTCTTGTGCATAAAGGTTCAGTCACCAACA
The DNA here is from genome assembly GCF_013100865.1 of Trachemys scripta elegans. Taxonomy (NCBI): domain Eukaryota; kingdom Metazoa; phylum Chordata; order Testudines; family Emydidae; genus Trachemys; species Trachemys scripta. Next base: position 109,341,840 of record NC_048298.1, on the reverse strand, counting down.
GAAGCGGCAGGTTTGTATAATTCTTGGTGGTGCCCATTACAGGTCCAAGTCCTGCAACCCACCCACTCCCACCCCCCCCACCACACACACACACCCCCCTGCCTTGTAAGCCGATATATATTTTAAAATAATGGAAAAATGGACTGGAAACATAAGCGTTTAACAGTTTTCCTATATTGCACAATATCATTATCGTAAGAAAAAATTATTTAACTGAGAATATCAACTTTATTAATATTCTTTTGAATATGGAAACAACCAGGTACTCTACAATCAATAACCCTCAAAAGCAAATACTTCCCAAAATTAACACAAATGTAGCCCTTGTTTTGTGATGTTCTTTCGGAGGCAACAAATGCTTTTTGTCATTGTTCAGTTCTTGAAATGAAGTCATCCAGGAGACTTGAAATGTCCAATTCAGAGGTAGAGTTCTTATGAATGTGCAGAAATGCCAAGTGATTTAGACGTTCTTAGCCCATCGTCGTTCGCAAATAATTTTTCAGTCTGCGCAGGCAACTGAATGATCGCTCAGCGTTGCAGGTTGTAGTTGGAATTGTGTAGAATAATATCAGGAGAATTGTAACTGACATGTCACTCAAGCCTTCGTTTTGTTTCAGAAATTGCTTCACTTCGTTCACCGAATTAAACTAGCAATTTCTTGATCTGCAAATATCACTCAACATTTCTAAATGGAGAGATGGCCTCATGTTAATGTCACCATGGAAAGCTCACTTATTGGGACAATGTCCTGTTTTGAGCCATTTGCTGCATCAGTTATATCCTTCTCTAATTTTACTGCGAATGTAAAGCTCTCTGTTGAAAACCTCTGTTCAATGGCAACTTCGCAAGCATCAATGATCCCGACATATATTTGATGAAAATATTCTTTGGGGTCACTGAAGATGTAAGGAAGGCTTCCATGGTGAGCCATATCAGTGGCTTACGTTCTCAGGTGTGTAGGATCATCTAAATAAAGATTTCTTGCCTTCACTACTGTTGATTCCCAGAAGTGATTGTATGATGAGTCGGTGCGCATCCCGCTCAACACCTCTTGCAACAGGCCAACTTCCTTCATAACGCTTGCCAATGACATGTTTGGGCTTTGAATTTTTGCATTAGCTTCTTCTGAAACTCTCTGAATGCTACCATACGCTTTGGTGACTCCCTGAAGGCTTTGAGATCTTTCACCATCGAAAACATATCACGACATTTTGGAATATTATGTAGGATACCCTGGGTGGCAAGGTTAAGAGAATGTGCAGCATAGTGCACAAATTCCGCTCTTGGCTCTGGACCTTCACTTTGGCTTTGGAATCCAGTAAATTTGCCGGACACATTACTGGCTCTGTCGTAACACTGTCCCAAGCAATCGGAAAAGTGCAAATCACAGCAGAGAAATGTATCTTCCACAATTTTGAAAAGAGAAGCAGCATCCTTCACATCAGTTTGGTAAAACCCAATAAACTCCCCATAAATCTTCCAGTCTTCACTAGAAAAGAATCTTAAAGAAAAACTTACTTGTTCTTTTCTTGACAAATCAATAGTCTCATCCATTACAATGGTGTAAAACTTTGAAGCCTTTATCTTTTGCACAATTTGTCTTAGCACCATCATTGCCATCATTTTGATTATTTCATTGTTAACCTCAGGTAACAGCCATTTTGTGCAACTAAGCCACTGTCTCAGTTCCTCTGAATCTGTACTGCGTAGCAACAAGAGCTGCATCAAATTTGAATCCCTCATTATATATTCCTTGTTGAGCTAGGTACTGAACACTGTTAAAGATTTTGTGCAGTGCATTCCTAGCTGATTGCGATTGTTTTCTGTAACTGGCCGACATTAGTGCAGAAACATTTACCTGCAATTGCAGAGCAGCATACTTCAGTACCGCTTCCTTGTGACAGGAGGATTTTTCGTATGATGTAAAACCACGCAATGTGTCTCCAATTTTGAAATCCAGACAAAATAAACGTTGGTTTGGCCTTCGTAGAAAATATTAAGATCTTCTTTTCAGAACAGTTTTTGCAAACTGAGCAAAAAGCTCACTATTGTACTCCAACCATGTAAAAATTATAGCCAAGATTGCTGAAAACTTCTTATCTTATAGATTTGCCGCATCTTTCTTTTGTATAACTTCAGTTTGAAAGCTGGGTGTCGAACGCAGGCCATCACTTGATGAATTATTTTCCTCTGTGTAACTTTATTAAGAATGTATCTATTGTTGATTATTACTGGTCCTGCAAATCAAAAATTTGTTGCTGAGATAAAATGAAGCTACAATGCACCGGCGCCACAAGATTACAAGGGCCAATTAAAAGTGGAAAGTCAGAAGCAGCACTCGCCTGTTTCAATACATTATATTTTGTTGTACCCATATACAACCAATTATATAATTTAAAGAGAGTAAAATAATCAAGTATTGTGCTAACCACGATCATACCCCAAACTGACCGCCAAATTGAAGTTGCATATTTTTCCCCTCAGGTGAGGGCTCTGGGGATGAGGGGGTTCATGGTGCAGGAGGGGGCTCAGGGCTGGGATGAGGGTTGGGGTGCAGGGGGTGAGGGCTCTGGCTGGGGATGCAGGGCCAGGGATGAGGAGCTTGGGGTGCAGAAAAACTTCCCCAGGGCTAGGTCCAGAGAGCACACCCCTCCCCCTCAATACTCTCCCCCAGTGAGCTCCAGGGGAGGGGTCCCCTTCTTCCTCCCCCCAACAGCACGCTCATCCTGCACCACTGTCACCGCACATGCTCCTAGGGCCCCTATCAGGTCCAGGAAACCCCCTCCCCTCGCCTGTGGTGGGTGCCGGGGGTGGGCTGCCATCATGTGTGGCCTCCTCCCCTTCTGCTGCCCCTCACCGTAGCTTCACTGGGGGTGGGGGAATGGGGCTGCCCATTGCCCAGCATGGGGCAGGAGCGGTGACTGGGGGCGGTGGGGGAAGAAGGGGCAGAGTGTCACAACACTCACCCAAGCCCCAGCTGCTCAGATCCAGGAAGCCCCCTTGCCTCCCCTGTGGTGGGCGGGTGCCGGGGGCTGCCATCACATGTGGCCTCCTCCCCTGCTGCAACCTGCTGTCCCTCACCATAGCCTCATGGGGGATGAGGCTGCCTGGAGTGGTGGCTGTGGGCGGGGGGGCACGGATCACATGGTCAGACACTCACCCAAGCCCCAGCAGCTGCTCAAGCGAGGTCCAGACTCCACCTCCCGGAACCCCCCTCAGCGTTGCCTCCCAGTGGGTGCCGGGGGAGGGGAGGGCTGCCAATCATGTATGAGCCTCCTCCCCCCGCAGGTGCAGCAGCCGTCTCAGCCTGCCGCTGGCATCACTCCTGTGTTGTAGGCAGCAGTGACCACCAGCAGCAACAAGGAAGCGCAGCGCGGAGCAGCAGGGCAGCCTCCCGCTTGAGGCAGGGATGCTTCGGGGCCTGGGGGAGGCGCGTGAGGGCGGCAGGCAGGGGACGCTCAGCTGGAGGTGCGGGGGCGGCAGGCAGGGCCAGGGGAGAGACCCGACTCCGAACATTGGTGGAGCCGGGCCCCCCGGTCCTGAATATTCCTGGAGCCCGAGCAACACGGACCTATACAACTCACTGCCCCTGGTCACCAACTGTAGAAGCAGCACTGGGGGAGAGGCTCTTACAATACCCCTTAAGACAGGGGACTCCAGTTTCTCCAAGATGAGGAGATCCTCAGGGCAAAGGAATCCAGAGAGTGCTGGTGGGCTACGATAGCCTAAGACGATAATGGAGATTGATGTAGGACTGGGGACGGCGCATACAGTACCAGAAAGGCAGACTAGATGATATCTCTGTGCTTGAAGTGTTTATATCTCATGGAGGGCAGTCCTGGACAGGGAGCCAGGGGTCGGTCTGGCTGATCTCAATGTTTCCAAGAGGATGTCTGTTCCAAAGCCCTTGAGATAGTCTTAGGGTACGTCTATACTTACCTCCGGGTTCGGCAGTAAGCAATCGATCTTCTGGGATTGATATATCGCATCGTGTCTAGACGCGATAAATCGATCCCGGAAGTGCTCGCTGTCGACGCTGGTACTCCTGCTCTGCAAGAGCAGTACACGCAGTCAATGGGGGAGCCTGCCTGCCGCATGTGGACCCGCGGTAAGTACCTTCTATTTCAAACTGAGGTACTTCGACTTCAGCTACGTTATTCACGTAGCTGAAGTTGCATATCTTAGTTCGAACTGGGGGGTTAGCGTGGACCAGCCCTTAGAGTCCCTGGTTTTAGATGCACCTTGGTGACTAGAGGCATCAGACAGTACCAAAGCAGGTCTCTCTCGGTACTATTTAACTGAAGACCTCCTATCGAGATGACTTCTTAGGTGTTACCAAGGTTTTGGTACCAGTGTCAGCTGCAGACTCAGTTGTACCCATTATGGGAGGCAAGGTCTCTGGGTAGTAAGCTGTAATAAGTGACTTTCTCTATCGGATACTCTCAAAAAAGGGGTGGAGGGCTTTTTTCTGTTAGAGGGCTTCATCTCTGGAACCTCCTCTGGAGCTCTGGAAGTCAACTGTGCAGCTTGAGAGATTGAGGCTGATGTATAGTGGGGGAGAAACAGACCCCTAGCAGAGCTAAAGAATGTTTCAAGAGGAGCTTCAGCCTAGCCTCTCTATCCTTGCAGGACCTGCCCTTAAACCTAGTACATACTTTACACTTGGATGGGACATGAGATTCTCCGAGACGCCAGAGAGAGATAGGGAGCCCATCGCTACAGGGAAGAGACCTGTGATGGGTCTGGCAGGACTCAGTCTTAGGCATAATTTGGAGAAGTGCCATAGGCCAGAACAGGTGATGCAAGAAATTCAGGGGCAAAAAGAAACTGGGGGTGGGAGGGGGAGGTGGGGGAGTGGCGGGCTCAAGAACACATTGTGCTCTAAGAGAACAAGAGAAACTAACAAATAAAAACTAGCTAAGTAAATAAAATAAACAAGAAAATGTGAAAGGCAGAAAGAAGATGCAAACAGCAGACACCACAACTGTTCCATCTCAAGCTGGAGATGGTCGGGAAAGAATTGGAGCAGCAGCATGTCCATGCCTCCTTGTGCTCCCAGGCAAGGACGTATAAGGCGCTGCTTTGCACAGGCGCACACCCTGCTATTTATAATCTCTGGTCAAGAGTGCACAGATGCACACACGTTACCATGGAGAATGCACATACTTGAACTGTAGCATTATAACATAAGGTTGCATCAACTGAAATAAATGGGGGGAGGGGGCGAAATCCACCAAACAAGCACAGACCTTCCGAAATTTCTTCATCAAGGTGTTTTAGCTCCTTCTCGATTTCTGTCTTAAGCTTCTCTAGAACCTCTTTCTCCAAAGCTTGTGGTATTACAGACTCCTGGGGCCCTGAAACAAACCAGAGAAGTTGGTCAAAAGGTGCACTATCTGCCAGGAGAGTTAAATAATGGTGGCTGATATAAAAAAGTTTTAAGTGTAAAGAATCTAGAATTTAGTTGCACAAAACAGAGTTCAACTTCCCACAGCAACATGAAGTCTGACCTCTTTTTACATATATTACAATGGAGCTTTATTACATGATCAATGTATAATCCATATAATAGTCTATTTTGCACACATGCAGAATACTCTATTTGGCTTAAATAAGAATATGTAAAAAGTGTTTAACAAATTAATTAGTAAACAACTAAAAGGAAGGCCACAAACAGCAAATAGTGAACACTATTTTAAATCCAAAAATGAACTGAAGAGTAGTTTTCAAAACCATCCTAATCATAAGCCAGAGGATGCAAATAAGCAATATGCAAATAACTACAGTCAGTCAAAACCATACCAAACTACACCAAATCAAAGCAGACAGCATCAGAAGTTACAACATTTATCTAGTACCATCTGTCTCCTCTAAATACTGAGAATAAATATAATTTGATATTTCTTAAAAACTTTACAGAACTACATACACAAAAAATCCAAGGAAGCAGTCAACCAACAAAAGGCACCTCAAACTCCAGGTACTGAAGAATCCCAAAATCTCTATTAGGCAGCCCTTTTATCTTCTGGGCTTTATGGTGTCCTTTTCATATAGGGCCTACAGGTCACAACAGATCATCTAATGTAAAGCTTTCAAAGTCTTGTTCTAGATAGTCTAACAACTAAACCAAATTATTTCAGACATGTCAACAACACTTGTCTTTGTTCAGAATGGTATAATATCCCAGGTGTTTGACTTATGAACCGGAAGTCTAAAACTATTTCTGAACAGGTGAAAACACATTGAACATTCAAGGCTTTCAGAAACTGCTAATTGGATTTTAATCTAACTGCCTGGAAAGAGTTCACCTCTGGGCTGAGAGAGAGCCAACAAAAATGCTGCTTAAGTAGCTGCTCTTTGGAAAAAGGTACAAGTCACAAAGAACAGGTGCTTAGAAAGAATGTGCCACATCAGACTCTCAACTCTGAGCCAACTTTTTTTCCTTCCCTTTCCCCCATTCTTAACACTTTTCTTCTAGCGCCTTCCCAGAAACTTTCAAACAAGCCTTTATATTCCCTCGTCCTAACGATCTCTGTTCCATCTAAGTACTGTCATTTCCCCTGAGCTCACTAAGCCAACGGTCTACTCTTGTTTTCTCTACTTCTTTTCCTCCAGTTCTCTAAAATGTGCTCCAGTCCATTAACTCCAAAAACTGCTGACTCAAAAACTGCTCAATAAGTAAACTCTTCCAGGCAACTCTTAATTGTTTAATCAGTCCTTATTTGTTCTGATCTCTGTTTCCTTCAACAGTGTCAATAACTTTTGTCCACAAACTAGGCTTCTATGATTATGTTCCCCTGATTCTTAGCTCTCCTTACTACCTTCATCTTTCCTTTAGAGGCTCCACTCTGTCACTCCAGGTTTCATCTTTGTACCCTCCATGGTGATTCTATTCGTGATCATTGTTTCCCACATTTTAGACATTTAAAACAGCCTAGTAATATTCATTAGCATTGCTTCCAGTGACATCTGTATTTGAAAAGTGAGTTGGAAGTGTTTACCTAAAATCAATCTAGCTGAGCATGGTAGGAACTTCAGAATTGTTCATATACATATGCTATTCTCCAGTTGTAGCTACCTGTGTGAAGCACACTCATGCCAACTGAATGCATGAGTCAGCGGAAAAGGTTTACAGTTCCTGATGTGAACAGTTCAAAAATGCAGCAGATGGCCAGTCCCATTTCATTTTTCTCAGCCCCACAATTATGCAACTATCTCCTCCTCTCAAACTATTTTCCTTAGCTTCCCAAGTTCCTCTCAAACACTTTTTCTCTCACCCTGAACCATAAATTCAAGAGAAGAGCTCTTCCTTATTTTGGGTAATGAGCAGCCGCACACTAAAGCTTTATCAATTCCCTCAATATCCCCTCTTGGAATCACTGAAGTACAACTTCACCATCAAAACCAACAAGTACATACACATACAGCCTCCTGTTTTAATATATGCCTCACCCTGCCCTGCTTGGAAGGAAGGCAGCAGCCTGTGTAGACAACGACCCTTTCTCATGTGACTAACGTGATGCTGATTGCACATGACAAGCTGTCACACCTGATAACAAGTCATGTGGAAAATGTGAGCAAGAGAAATCCCACTGCTGCCAGCGTACAAAAGAATTGTTTTGATAACTGATGCTGCAAAGTCAATGGTTTCTATCTCATCAACACCCTCAACTTTACAGCAGCAGATTCCAACAGTATAAAACCATTTAGCGGTGCCAGAGCATTAAAAAAAAAAAAAAAATCTACCTCTCTGGCTCAGTGACTCTACAGAGAGCAAACACTGCAAAGATCAACAGACTCCAGCTTCCTGCAGCTCCATTCTCTTGATCCCCATCAATATAAAGAAACATGCCCAATTTCAGAGAACAGTTCAGTGCAATATGAAGGGTCTTAAAAGAGAAGTATCCCTTTAAGTAGTTTTCAAAGCTGTTCAGAAGTAACCAGAAGAAAAAGACTTCAGTATCAGCTTCTGGGGAAATGGAAGTATCCTATGATGATCTCAAGCGATACCCCATGGCTGACCCAGAAGTGGCACTGATAGGGGATCCACGTGGAGCCAAACTTACCTTTCCAAGGATAAAAGGACAGGTCAACCCAACGCAGAACCTTTATTGGCAAGTGGATCTTGCAGGGCCCTTCACTTCCTCACAGGAGGAAAGCACAAAGAACACAGTAATTTGTATCACTGCACTCCAGTTTGCACAAGTTAATCATGGGTGTGTGTGATGAATGTGCGAGTTTTTGTTAATAGATTTATGATCCATATGTGCATCTCAGTTTATGTATCATACACAGAGTGTAGAAGAGAAGGAGACATGCCCAAGTGTCCCATATTCTCTCTGGGATGAGACCAGATACTTTAACAAGCACTGGCTGGAACCACACATCAGAACGGAGAATTCAGAACAGACAACGGGAGCTCCAGTAAAGAACATCATCACTTAATGACTAGAAAGTCAAAGCAGGGCAAGGTGGATTTAAAAAAAAAAAAAAAAAAAAAAAAAAAAAAGATTTAAAAAATTGGATTTTTTTTATTTAAATCGGATTTTTTTGATAAAATGCTTTTTGAGGAAAAACTATCTAAAAATAGCTTTAATTAAGATATCTTTGAGCTATAATGTATCATCATGGAATAGGGATTATAAATTCTAATTCTATAGTATGAGACAATATATTGATGTAATGTTTAAGAAAAGTTTTGTAAATGAGTTCCAATAGTTCATAGATTAGGGACCCAAATTTATGGGATTCCAGGGGATTCTGTATAAACTATTTAGGTTAATCTTTCTATCTACCCCATGGGACTCTGTATTTTCTAGACTGAGCACTATCAGAGATGCTTAGTTTTGCAGTTCTCAAACTGTGGATTTGTGTCTCCAGAGATAACATGCTTGTTTTCAAATAAATAAAATCAAATAAATAAATATGTAGAGGTGAGAAATAACAAACCTCAACCCTATTGTCCCTCTGCAAATTTGTGTACACAGAGGTAATCACTTACCTCTCTCTAAAAATGCAAAGTTTCAAAAAGTTCAAGGGGCTATGGCTTCTGCCTAAGGAATCTGACTTGAACCTGTTTTTCACCATGCTAACCTAAGGACTTCCAGACACTGTATTCCAGTTGACTAATAAATGTTACCTTGCTTTGAAAAGGTTTCTGGGTATTGCTGCAAAAAACTTACTGAGTACATTGCTCCCTAAGAAGGCAAAGTTTTCAGGAGTCTGATTTCATTTGGGCTGCAGCAAGGCACAGTGTGCAACAGGGATGCTGGAGCTCAAAGACTCATTCAAGTAATCTTTGCGGTCATGTGGTCTCCCCTTGTGAAGAGTGTGGATGCTTGAAGTCTGGCGCACCAAAGGGGATACTCGCAGGAGACTATTTAAAGGTTGACTTCTGGTTGCTGTAGTAGAGGTCTGCATGGACATGTCTGAAACAGGACTGGCCATATTAGTTTCCTTCTTTAGGGGGAGGGATAGCTCAGTAGTTTGAGCATTGGCCTGCTAAACCCAGGGTTGCGAGTTCAATCCTTGAAGGGGCTACTTAGGGATCTGGGGCAAAATCAGTACTTGGTCTTGCTAGTGAAGGCAGGGGGCTGGACTCAAGGACCTTTTGGGGTCCCTTCCAGCTCTATGAGATAGGTGTATCTCCATATATTATTCTTCAAGATCAGTAGGCTAAAGTTGATGTAATTGGTGCTTTTTAAGCCAAAGCAACAGCAACCACAGTCAGATGGCTCAATACTCCATAAAATAAGAAGTACGTCAAGCCAAGTGTTAGTTATATTAAATGTTTCCCCTAGAAAGATCTGAGAATACTACAAGCAACTTTATCGTTACTGAGACTAAGATTAAGTGATAAGCAACATACATCAACAAAATGATAGAATCCTCTCATCCTCTAAAGTAGTGGTGCTCAACCACAAACAGCTGAAGATTCAAAGTGGTCAAATGGAGCTGCAGAGTACCACAAAATCAGACCCTGATGCTGTACTGCAGCATGGGTGACAAGATATTGTATCAATGTATACTGTCATACAGACTTGACATGAAAATGCAACATTATCATTCCCTATATTGCTTCTTTCTGAGGAGTGGAAGTTCTCACTCCTTACCATTGGGGGATCCCAAACAACTCCTTTTCATTTGCATTTAGTGGCTCTCATACCACACATAATATAAATAATAATCATAATGATCAAGCATATGGAATGCCAGACACTTGTGCATGAGCTGCCTGTTAAGCAACAAGAAACGGAAAACTGTTACAAGCACAGAAAACAGTAAAGGAGACACCAAGAGTGAGATAAGAAGAGGATGGAGAGGAGAGATGAAGGCAGGGTGAGGTTATGTAGGGCCAGACCCGGAGAGGAAGTTGACTTTGGCAGTGGCATATGAACAGATAGGAAGGTGGGGATATGGAGAGAAAAGTGTGAATGGCAGCAAGAAAGTTTGAGTAATGATGGCAAGAGATTACCAGTGTTGGTTGTCTGTTTGCTGAAGGAAATGAGGCAGGTTTAAAGCAATGGGGATGGAAAGAACAAATTTTGAAAGTATCATTCTCCTAGAACAACAAAGAGCATGTCTGAGAGAACATCCCTCTGCAGCATAAGCAAACTTGTCCATGTTCTCTAAACAGCAGACTTGTTAGCTAGTTATCTTTACTCAGAAGCTCTGTGTTCTCCTAGCTTTGGATGTCAGTTGAATACAAAAACTTGTACTGACATTTTGTTCTTAATTCAGTTTCAGTATTGATCTTTAATTAAATGCTTAGAGGATTCTCCATTTCCTCCTCACTTTTAAACAAACTCAAAGTTATTTTCTATGTTTGCATAAACTGATCTGAGATACAGAAAAATACTGATTCCTCTTGGAATCTTTTGTTCTCGTAATGAAAATGTCTATTTCAAATAGTGGCTTTGTTCTTACCCAATGCGCGTTTATTGAACTAAAATGTAGTTATCAAAGATTAGGAAATGGCATGGTCACATCTCCTGTGATAGCCAAATAACCCATGCTTTCCCACTAAAAGCTTATGAAACAGATAAATGGTAAGTGCGACAATGCATGGGTGTCTTGGTACTCAGGTGCCTGTCCCTTCACAGAGCAGGAGATAAAATTACAACAGAAATTACACTGACACCAAAGTACAAACAGATATTGTTTATTAAAGACAAAAAAAATCGTACAGATTGAAGTATGAACTTAGTGCCACAGAGATAGTCGCAATTTTCAAAAATACTTTGATACTACCCCTTGATTTCTCTACTTTTTGCAAACCCTGACAGATAACCTCAGTAATTCTGATTCAGTACTTGTGTATTTCTATATGGTAGTTAAAGGGAAAAAAGTTTTAACGATTTCCCTTCCCTCGTAACTTGATTTGAACATGTGCTGAAATACAAGAGCTAGTAGTGTCAGACATTAAAAATGGGCAATCCTGAATCATGACAAAGATTTTAATAAAAATACTCGCTGGCCAATTGCAGTCCATGCTCTCAGTTCTCGTGAATGCAGGTCAAACTGTATTAAGGATAAACAAATGTCAGACAATACTGAGAGTACTTGGAATCATCCATAATTGCAGATTTAAACAAGAACCAATTCCTTTGTTATCACTTGATGCAGAGAAAGCTTTTGATAGAGTGGAACTTTCTGTTTCAAGTCTAGTCCCAAAGGGACATTACTGGCCCCCAGTTCCTTACATGGATAACTGCTCTTTACACCAGCCCCAAGGCAGCTACACAAGATAATGGGGTTAAATCTCCCCTTTGAAATACACAGAGGGACTACTGGGCGGGGATGTCCATTGTCTCCTTTACCTTTGCCACTGGCCATGGAGCCTTCTGCACAGAGGATAAGGAACAATGACTACCACAAGAATAAAACTGACAGGAACACATCAGAAAGTAGCTTTATATGCAGATGATGTAATATTTTTATCTAAACGAAGTATGTCCCTAAAATTAGTATGTGAACAAATCCATGACTTTGGGAAAGCATCTGGATTTAAAATAAGTTATGCTAAATCTGAAATGCTAACTATAAACTTGCCAGACTGAGAAGTCAGCCCCCCAGAAGTCATTTGTGTGCAAATGGGCAACAAATTCTATAAAATACCTGGGAATTCATATCTCAAACAACCTAGAAGAGCTCTATGATTTAAATGTCAAATCACTACTTCAGAAAATAAAGGAAGATTTGGAGTGGTGGGGAAAGTATGCCATTTCTTGGTTTAGAAGAAAAGCCACAGTCAAAATAAACATTTTGCCAAGGATATCTTTTTGTTTCAGAATCTTTCGGTAATCATCCCAGACTAAAACCCTAGCAGGAACACACAGAGGATGTTGTTAGAATTTATACAGAATAAGAGTATGTCTTCGCTACCCGCTGATCCAGCGGGGATCGATTTATCACATCTAGTCTAGACGTGATAAATCAACCCCCGAACGCTCTCCCGCTGACTCCTGTACTCCAGCGCCACGAGAGGCGCAAGCAGAGTCAACGGGGGAGTGGCAGCAGTCGACTCACAGCGGTGAAGATACCACAGTAAGTCGATCTAAGTACATCGACTTCAGCTACGTTATTCACGTAGCTGAAGTTGCGTAACTTAGATCTATTCCCCCGCCCAGTCTAGACCAGACTAAGAAAAGATCAAGGGTGCAAATACTTTGTACAGACCCATTAAACAGAGTTGACTGACTAGCTGTTCAAAGTATTCTATGGTACTATCAAGCCAGCAAGCTCAAAATAATAGTAAGACTGGGGGGGGAGATTTAACCCAGCCAAAATATTGGGTCTTTATTCAACAAGAAAACTGGCTGCGCAAATACTGCTAGGCTACCGGATTAATAAAAAATATCACACCCTCCAGAAATTACTACACATTCATTAGCAAAAGATAATCTATAGGTTTGGGATAGAACTACAGATGAGATAAATTATTTTTCCTCACCAATGTCACACATTGCAAAAAAAATCCAGATCTTAATGGAAATAATGAACCAGAGAGCTTTAAAGACTGGGAGAGCCATGGAATACAAATGGTTGGCCAGCTAGTCAAGAAAGAAACTTTTCTAACTTATTTAGAGATCAAAACTAACTTAACTTGCTCACTCTCCATGGTACCAGTGCTTTCAAATTAGGCATTGTTTCTCAGCTTTCTAAAAAAGCTGTTTATACAGAAAACAAATTTTAATAGAAACAATGAAGTTTAACTAACTAATATCAATTTTTACAGACAACTTCCACACACAAAAAATGTCTATAGGCAACAGGCTGGGAAAAGGATCTGGATGGACAAATTACTCCAGAGGAATTGGTTTTGATCTGGAAAAGAGGACCAGCAACCTCAGTCTGTGGCACGATAAAAGAAAATGACTAAGATACTGCCTTAATGGTACCTCATACCAGTCAGGGTAAAAAAATATACTGTATGTAGATTGAGTGGGGATAAACATTGGAGAAACTGTGATGAAAGAGGAGATTTTATGTATACACGGTGCATATGTCCAGTCATTAGAAAGTACTGGGATACAATTCATAACCAAATACCACAGGTTGTGGGATATTTCTTACTAAACGATCCTTTGGTAATCCTCCTGTGGCTTTCTAATGGGGAAATGGTCACACAAAAGGAAATCAATCTCATCTGCTAATAGCTGCTATGCTACTGATATGATAGCCGCTCACTAGAAAAAGAAAGAAGTCCAACCCTACAGGAGGAGGCATAGCTCAGTGGCTTGAGCACTGGCCTGCTAAACCCAGGGTTGTGAGTTCAATCCTTGATGGGGCCATTTAGGGATCTGGGGCAAAAATCTGTCTGGGGATTGGTCCTGCTCTGAGAGGGGGTTGGACTAGATGACCTCCTGAGATCCCTTCCAACCCATATATTCTATGAAAACAACATGAGAGAGTTATTATGGAAAAATTAATGAACCAATTATATACCCAGCAAAAGAAACAGAGAATAGATATTAAATATTTGGTTACCATTTACCGAAAAAAATCAACAAAGTACATTCACCTGCAAGAAACTCCAGCATGTGTCCAAATTTTTGGAATGTTAATATTTGATATTTCTAGTCTGCTAAATGTGTAATCAGAGATTTCACTTAAAAAAAATCAACCCGTCGTAGATGATGTAATGATGCTCACTCTACTATGGCAACACCCTGTCAAATCTGATGACCACAGTTCTGCATAATGTCTCTTTAAACAAACGCTCACTATTGTAATGGTTACTGTTTTGTTTCTGATATTTACATGACAAAGATTTGTAAGCCTGTTAATACTTTCTAAATAAATAACTAATAAAAAAAGGGGACAACCCAACAAAACATACAAGATATTTATACATGATGTTCATTTTATGATTATTTGTTGAACGTTTGGCACTAAAGAATAAGAGAAGACATGGTAATTGGCTTATGCTATTTACAATCTACCTTAGACGAGTACACTCTTCAAGCATTGCTTATTTCCCCTATTCCTTCCTCTTCCCCAGATGATGGGTTAACAGTGAAAGTCTTCATGGAAGAATTATTTTAAAAAAGATGGGATCTGAAGGAAGAGAGGGTAGCCCTTTAATACAAAGTTGGGAGAATGGTCCAAATACCAGTAATAGAGGTAAATAGGCTCCCTGCATTATTTGCTTTAAATTCTGTTGCCTTGCTGTACAGTTCAGAACAGTGCTACTTACCAGAAAAGAACTAAATACAATGTAAAAAACATACTTCAGTTCCACAAAGATGTCATATTGTTAACCCTGGAAACTAAAAATTATATCCACAAAACAAGAGAAATAGTCTATGGCAGTCGTGGCTTCCTTTAGACTGCCCCCACCTCCAGAATGCCTCAGTCCTGCTCTGGAGAAACTGCTTCCATAATCCATGCAGTGCTCGACTTCTCTAGCCTGGTCTACACTAGCATTTTGTTGGAAGTATCCCACCACCGTACTACCACTGACTGCAGCTACAGTGGAAGCACTAATATAAACAGGGCACAAGTGCGTATACCACAGTGTTGTCTAAACCTACTGCAAGCAAGGCTAGAACTCAGACACTGGAAAAAAAAAAAAAAAAAAAAAGCGCCTGATACCTGTTTAACCCAGCCCCAGGGGATAAAGCATGAGTGGGAAATTGCCCAAAAAATGCAACTGCAAAGAAAGCCTCTGGAGTGGCAACAAGGATGACATCCAGAATATATCTTCTGAGGAGCTATAGTGAGACCAACTATTTGTTTCATAAACGACAAACAACACTGACAATAAATTGTAGTCACTATGGACTCAGCTGAAATTAAACCAGTTACCTAGATGTGAACTGCTTTGTTTCTATCTCCAGGTCTTCATGTTATTTTAAAAGTGAACATATATAGTGAGATGCACAAATCTAGCTGCTGCTTTTTGCATTTTTTACATACATGCAAGACAGACTTCTCAATTCTACAGTTCATTGATAAAGCAGCCACCCAGGTAAATACAATATTACCTGGAGTTGAGGGAGGATGTTGCTCTTGTGGCTTCTCCTGTGACAAGAGCCCCAGGTAGCTGAGAACAACATATTTTGTTTCATAGTGAAATCCTACAGGCACAGCAGTAGAGGACGCCATTGGATCGACTTGCAATGTTCCACAGGGTTAATGGTGCACGTAGTTTTTCTTCTGGCTAAGAGAGGAAGACTGAAAGAGAGAAGATTAATTTTTTTTGTAAAGAAGAGCAGAAATCCATACTCCCTATTACAGTAAGAGCAATCACACCCCAGGATTCTGCTAAAGACTCTTAAGAGCTTCCATCTCAATACCCTATGGAGAATTTATAACTGCCATTTCCATTTGCTTAGGGTGAAGCTTTGCCTACTAACGCCTCAGTCCAAGACAACATTTCTTTCCTTTCTTTTCCACTCCAGTATCAACCAAAAATATATGGCTGGATTAAAATGGAAAAGGGGATGGTGGGCGCTCTCTTACTTGCTTCAGACTGGAGAAACTTTTGTTTATAAAGGAACACAGTTAACTGGAAGACTAAGCTTAAAAGAGTTTAAGACCAGTTTGTTTCTAGACATACATGAATTCGCCTGACATTTTTGTGGCTTTCTAATCACTTGCCTACAAAGTAGGAAACCACAAATTTTCTATTTTCATAAATGTTTTTCTCTTCCCCTGTTGCTGTGTGACAGACCAGCAGCAACAGAGAAAACGGATTATAGTGGAACTGCAAATCTGGGAACCTACAAAGTGCTGTTAAGTGCAGGAAAACTAACAAAGACTTCTCTCTCTAAACTCTCATTTATAGTAATCATTGTTTATGCTTGTAACAATAAATTTTCAAATTGTGGTTTTTAAGCCAATAGTATATCTCAACTTAAAACTGTGTAGTTCACTACTGCTTAGTTAGGGCCTTTACACAGCGTTTGAGAAGTTTACTTACCAAATAACTGATAAGGTAGTTTCACTTTGCTGTCTTGTCTCACACATTAGTTAGAGAGAAACTGACAGAACCTTGGCCTGTTTCACTACTGCCTGTAGTGCAGCCATGAAGTTCACCGGACTTGTGAATTTCATGTTGCAGCTGCTCCATAATGTTCCCTTTAGATACAATATCAGGAAACTGTGGGGGAGTAAGGGTGGCGAGAGAGCTCTCCTCTCCCCAATCCTTACTTCCCTGGGAACAGCTGAATTTTTTGTTGTTTCTGCTGCTTCTCATAAGATTCCAGCACTGCTGCTACACACACCTTATTGCACAATTAAACTGACAGTGGTCATCTCTCATTCACTTTAGTGTTCAAACAGCAGGAGCACATGGTTAACAGAGGAAAGGAATTCCCACACCCTTTACCGGTGTCTCCCTCTGCAGGTGGGAGGGCATCTCCCTGACCAGTAGCAGGTTACGAGACTGAATTTCTCAGCCAGGCACTGTCCCTCGATGAGACAGAGATCCAAATATCTTCAATATAAACATCTGGCTGATCAACTTTTCCATTCCTACTACTTTTATGTATTTCACATTATAAACCAGGGGTAGGCAACCTATGGCATTGGTGCCAAAGGCGACACGCGAGCTGATTTTCAGTGGCACTCACACTGCCAGGGTCCTGGCCACCGGTCCAGGGGGGCTCTGCATTTTAATTTAATTTTAAATGAAGCTTCTTAAACATTTTGAAACCTTATTAACTTTATATACAACAATAGTTTAGTTATATATTATAGACTTCTAGAAAGAGATCTTCTAAAAACGTTAAAATGTATTACTGGCACACAAAACCTTAAATTAGAGTGAATAAATAAAAGACTTGGCACAGCACTTCGGAAAGGCTGCCGACCCTTGTTATAAACGCTCAAATGAGAGAAAAATTAAAAAAAATGTCAGGTCAAGAGAGCTAAAGTATGACAGCTGAGAAAGGGTAGCAACGAAAAAATTTCTGTGATTTCCATCTGAGATCTGGTAAAGTAAAGAGGTTCAAGGCAGATTTTAAAAAGATTTAGACTATTAGTGCCTATTTACTTATTTAAGTAAAATGAAGTGTGGATAACTATTTCCAATGGGAATCTAGTCAAGCAGCACAAGGAAGCCAACCACAATGGTCAGGGAATTAACGATCAATTTTAAAAGTTAAAAAGCTCTCAATTGCTTCAAATGGTTATTTCCAAACTATAAGTAGTGCATGTTTTGCTGCTAGAGTGGACATCTAATGATGAAGCTGACAGTACACTCCAAAGATGATGGAGGCTACAGAAACAGCTATTTGACGGGTTCTGAATAGTTCTATCACTGTCAGGACTAGTGTGACAATTACTTTTTAGCTAAAAAACAGCACCAAATGTAATGGTACAAAACTGATTAGATTTATAGTAATGAAATCTTGTGAAAAACAGAGCACTACTTTAGGAGCCTTTTAGGCTATTCCTACTGTTTACATTTCAGAATGCCTTGTGATCAGTACGGACAATGCATTACAGGGCCATAAGTACAGTCCATCCGGCAAATGATGCCTTTAAAAGAAAAAAAGTCTTCCTTTGTGTCCAAATGAGACATTAGAAGTAAGTTCTAAACCTTCTCATTATTGCAAAGGCAACCAAATTGTGGAAGATAAGCAAAAATAAAAGCTACACTGCTATAGAGCTGTTTTGAGGTAGTATGGAAAGGATAATAAATTTTACAATAAAAGATGCAAAAGGAAGGGAATCAGTGGGAAATCAGTTAAACTATTCCTTTTGATCTTTAATACTTTCAAACTCATTTAGTATTAAAAGCAGTGTGGAGATCACTTTCATTTAGACTATACTCCAGGAAGCCCTGCCTCCTCTTATTTCAGAATGCCTGGAATATTCCCCATGGTTGGCTCCTCTGCTGCAGAAATGACTGCAGCTGCAATTCATACACAAGACTAATGGTGAGATACTTTCGAGTCAACATTGGCATCTCTTCCCTCACATTCATAATCTTACATTTATACAGCACCTTTCATCCTCAAGTGCTTTATAGACAACACTGTAAATAATGCTACACCCAGCACTAACATAGTTTCTGGGGTGGAACAGCAGCTGTTACACAACACACAACTACAGGACTACACGTTACGTGAAGAAAAGCACCACAGCTAATTAAAACTTCAAAGGAAATTTAGGCAGGCAGAGCATACTTTCATGAGATGGGATAAACCTTGTTATGGTTTGAGTTAAAACTGCACTGAAATTGACGTGAAAGACGCCACTCTTCATCAAGCGTTTCCCAACACATTATGGAGCTTTTGTTCAATACTGTTTCACAGAACACCCCAGGTTCCCACCATTTCCTGCAGCACTTACATGGTTCCTTGGAGATCTTCGATTTGCAAACTGAACTGTGCAGAATTGTGATTATCTTACACAACCTGAAAGAATTTCAAATGATATCTGGAGGAATCCAAGCACTATACTATATATCATTTAAGAACAATTTTTAACAGAGGATGAGGCACTATCCTTAGATGAGATATCTGAGCCAGCATAGAAAGGAAGGAAAAGAGTCCACCAATACACAAAGAATGGGACTCCGGGGTGGTACAGGGATCCACATACAAGACTTAAACCTAATTCAAGAGAATTTCAGTACATGCTCAGCACCTCTGAAAAATCAGGTCATGGGTTGTTTGGAAAAGAGGTTAAAAATGTTTCCCTGTGGAGAGGATGAAAAAAAGAACTAGCCACATGTAAAAGATTTTGGGCGCTCCAACACTACAGTGATGACAGCATAAGAACCTGTATAGAACACCGAACAGTAGGAGTCTTCAGCTTTGCTGAGAAAACATCAGTGACAAACTTCAGAATCCAAAAGGTAGCATGTCAGAGTTATTGGTTGTTGCTGAAGAAGGGCCTACAATACAATAATGTGATTACTCATTTTGATTATGGTGGTTTATAGTTAAGATTCTTTTCATTTATGAAGTGAAATAGAAAATACTGATTCTCATACTGCAGGCTTCACAGAAAAGGCCAGTTTTTAGAGTAAATTAAAAGACAAGAGAAGTGACAAGGCAAACCAGAGGAGGGACAGAGGGTTAGGGTTAGAGAGGAAAAAGGAGCAGATAAACATTTTGTCTGCTTCTCTTATAAGTGTATCAAGGCTGGCATCATTTCTGGAGCAGAGGAAACAGAGCTCAACGTAAGAGCCGAGGTCAAATAAGCAGAGAATAGTGTTATGAAATGCCTTAAATGAAAGGGGGGGGGGGAATTTAAATGGATGCAATGGATTTAACACAAGAACAAGAGACTGATTACTCCTTATCAAAACAAAATGCAAGGGCTCAAATTCATTATTGTGAATGGCTAACAATACTGTTACTTCACAAAACCCAATACCCATTAAAATCTCTACTTCTATTCAAGTTTGTGACCCATATTCCTCTCTCCCCACCCCGCATCAAGAAAAACCTCTATTATCTGTTTGACATGGGCTCAGCCATTCAACTGACCTGGGAACTGGTGTGGTCAGCCAAACTGACATTTCCTCATGCAGTCTGTCGCATCCTAATCTGTAGCAGGGTCATACATCAATTACATGATAACACACAAGCTACCCAATGAATACAATGTTTATAATCCTCTGGTGAAGGGGCTTTGCTATGTTTTAGCCCTCGCCTATTAGATGGGATTTCAGTGCACATTCAGCTTTCCATTTGCCTTACTAAACTTACAGTCAATATGCAGCTGTATTGAACTACTGTATTAAAGTACACTCTGCCAGATGTCACCAAGATTCACTGGGTATCCATTTAACTGTTATGGATCAGAGACCCACCTTATGCGTTTATAGCGACACTAACAGAATATTACAGGTTTTTTTATTGCCAGGTTTATAAAGGATAATGGGAGGCTACTACCCTTACAGCAGTCTATTTAACACTTTAGGGCCTTGGCTACACTGGCAATTCACAGCACTGCACTTGCTGCGCTCAGGGATGTGAAAAAACACCCCCCTGAGCGCAGCGAGTGCAGCGCTGTAAAGCGCCAGTGTAATCAGCGCCTGCAGCGCTGCACGCTATTCCCCTCGGAGAGGTAGAGTATTTGCAGCGCTGTGAGAGAGCTCTCGCAGCGCTGGTGGTGCGACTACACTCGTGCTTCACAGCGCTGCCGTGGCAGCGCTGTGAATCCACGAGTGTAGCCAAGGCCTAGAAAAACACAGCCTCAAGTGTAGCAGCCTCGTTACAGCTTGTGTTCACTGCATAGTTAACTGAAGTTATAACTCAAGTGTTGCATCTAAAGTTGCTGGCCCACCAGGGGGTCTAGTTTACGGCTTGAGTAAGCACAGCTTGTCAGCTGCTAATACAATCACTCTGGGCTTTTCAAATATTTTTTTTGCAGTGTGGCCACTCTCACTCAAGCTAGGCTAACCTGAGTGATCGCTACAGTGATGACATAGCCTTAAAATTAAAATGATTTTTAAAGCAGCACACTTTTGAAATATTTCACAGTTCTGAGCCCTCTCTCCAGCATAATACTTCAAAATAGTTATGAGTCTCAGTTCAGCCAGTTCACCCATTACACTTTATATCGCACCTTAATCTAAGATGTTGTATTTACATTGCACTTTTTATTAAAAACAACAGATCCCAAGGAGCTTCACTGGTCATAAACATTTGAAGATCATTCCCCATACCAGCACAACAAGAAAGTCAGTGAAATGCTCTACAAGTTCAGAGAAGCATTGCAAGACAAATTTGAACTGAAACTATAAGAGTGGACTAGTGTAGCGGTTCTCAAACTGGGTCCCGAGTACTCGGGGGGTCCGCAAGTCACGTCCGAGGCCACCTCCCCCCCTCCAAGTGCCTCCTGCACACTGCAGGGGAAGGGGCAGAAAGAGGCAGGGAAGAGCAGGGGCAGGAGTGGGGGCTGAGCATCCCTGGTGAAAATAAAAACCAGCTTGGGGATCCGCTACAAATTTTAAATCAAAATAGGGGTCCTCAGGCTGCTAAAGTTTCAGAACCATTGGACTAGTGGATTGATTTAAATCAAGGTATTAAAATAATTATTTAAATCACCAAGTGGAAAACTTTTATTTTAATAATCAATTTTAATCAACTTTTCCATTTATATGTCAGTTATTTTCTAAAGCAGTGGTCCCCAAACTTTTTACCTCATGCCCCCCTGCTTACCCGTCGGCACCCCCCTCCCGCCGAGCCGGGAGTGGGGCTACAGCTCAGGGGGGTGCAGGGGACATGGACGGGGTAAAGGGGCCAAGGCTGGAGGCAGGAGAGCAGCCTTGGCCGGGGCTGGCAGCCCGGGCCCCTAGGCGTGGAACTGGGGCCAGGAACAGAGCTGGGTGGTGATCCCTCCCGATGTGGGGGCTGGACTGGGCCCCAGTCGCACCCCCGCAGTTTGGGGACCTCCATTCTAAAGAAAGGTGTATTCTCACTGGCTGTTGAGACCATTAAAACATGTTTATTAACAACTAAATAGAGCCTTTACGCTACATCTGGTACATCTTTTTGCTACATTGAAGGGTACATTATAACTTATAACTTCAGAAGAAGTGAGGTTCTTACCCATGAAAGCTTATGCTCCCAATACTTCTGTTAGTCTTAAAGGTACCACAGGACCCTCTGTTGCTTTTAACTGGTTTTAGTAAATGGTCAAAAATTCATCAGAATTTAAACATTTCAGTTCCTACTGGAAATTAATCAATATTTCATCTATTACTATTTCTCAAGTTGTTTTGTAGTGGTATTGTAGTCATGCTGGTCCCAGGACAGGTAGGTGAAGTAATATCTTTCATTGGACCAGCTTCTGTTGGTGAAAGAGACAAGCTTTGGAGCTACACAGAGCTCTTCTTCAAAGTTCAGTATAGCTGGAAACCTTGTCTCTTTCACCAGTGAAGCTGGTCCAATAAAAGATATTACCTCACCCATCTTGTCTCTGTTTCTCAAGTGACACTTAATAGATGGAAGTACTTGAAAAACAGTAAAAAGTTCTGTGGTAGTCATTTATTTGGGGTGTGGTTTTAGTTAACCTTATAATGCTCATTTAATTACATTCTCCCATACACAAATGGTTTGATTTTTTTTAAAAGAACAATTAAATGACCTAATGAAGAGGTTCTCAACCTTTTGCAAACTTTGACCTTAAACCATGATGTTGATAAATCATTAAAACTCCAATTTCCATTAAGTATTACAGTTTTCACTCATCTTTAGTAGTTTGCAATGCCATTTAATTTCATGTTGTATAAATTAAAAATAGTTAAAACAGAAGTTAATCAACTGGTATATTAGTTTCAAAACATTCACACAAGTATAGTCCGTGGGATAGCTGCACAGTCCTTTCTGAATGCACAGATACTCTAGTGGTGAGTGAGGTATAAATACCTCTATAGATAGAGAAATGTCAAGAGGGAAATCAAAGCAATAAGTCAGTCAGTAAGGTAGGAATGAACAGAAATCATATGCCTGTATGCTAGATCAGCACACGCACTCCAATGCAGGCACATATACCTGTGCAGCCAATAGTCACATCCTTCAGCCACCTGATCTACATGCTACCGAATCATTTGCCGTTCAGATCCTCCACACTATTCCTTGTGTTTACATTTTAAACTTCCCTCCAAAATTATCCATTAGAGATAGTTAGATATTTAATATTTCGATACTCAAAGCTCATTCACTTGCAAAAAAAATAAACAGCACACCTGTCCAATTTATTTGAACTTAACATTTGATCGACATACCTGGTCTGGTAAATGTGGGTACAGAGATTTCACTCAGTTTAGTAAGATCACTAGAAATGGCATATTATGGGTGTTGTAATGCTGCTCACTCTGGCCTTGGCTACACTTGGGAATTCACAGCGCTGCCGTGCGAGTGTAGTGGCGCCGGCAGAGCTCTCTGGCAGCGCTGGATGTACCCCACCTCTCCGAGGAATCAGACAGCCACGCCGCCATGGGGACCCGGTGCAGGAGGGGCCGAGCGCGGGGCTGGGGAGGTGCCAGCCTAGGGCACGGCGGGGCCGCCAGCTGCAGCGCCAGCCTCCTCACCTGTGGCACCAGCGCTGCTGGGCGGCCCAGGTAGGGGGCGAGGGCGCCGGCCTCAGCGAGGAGCGCTCGGGCCAGCCTTCGCCCCGGGCCTCCGCTCAGTCAGCGCCGGGGGGAAGAGGGGGCACGTCCTTCAGCCACCGCATCCCAAACACTCCCCCGCGCGCAGACACACGGGAGGGCGCGGGTCACACCGCAGGGCGCAGCCCCCTCCCCACCGAGAGGCGAGGCAACCAGTGGGGGGGAGGGGAGGTGGTAGCTGGAGGGGTCTGGGAGGGGGGGAGCTCCTCCCGCCCCGCCGGCCGGCCGCGGCTCGCGGGCAGCTCGTGACCGCCCCTCCCCTCGCTCGTCCTCTCCCCCCCTGTGAAAGTTCTCCAGGCACCGAGTCCGAACCCGGGGGGCGCCGCTCGGAACCGCCACCCTCCTCGCCACGAGCCGCACGCGCGCCGAGAAGGGGAGTGAGGGGCGCGCGCGTCGAGTGCAGACCCCTTACCTGAGTCTCGCGAGGCGGCGGCAGCGGACGCGCGGCGCTGCCTCCAACCTGTGCGTGCGCGCTGCGCTCCCAGCTGCCCTAAATTACAGACGCCGCCATGATGGATGGGGGGGGGAGCGAAAGGGCATCAGGTAACGTTAGCGTGGTCACGTCACGGGGGAACCGGAAGGACAGTTCGCGTCGTGTGACCTCTACTCGGCAGCGATTGCAAACACCCTTCCTCAAGCCAATGGGTAACTTCCGCCTCGGTACCTGTCATGGCGGCGGTGAAGGAGGTTAGGTGTCAGTCTGATTCGCTGCCTCGATAGAGCCGGGCTACCCCCGCTCAACGCGTGACCCAGGCTCCCTCATGCACACCCCGCCAACCCGAGCGTACGGCCTTGTGCCCCGATCCCACTGCCCCTGCGACTCTCCGGTCCCACTGTCCTCGATGGGGATGGGCTTGTCCTGGCCCCGTGGCCCCACTGCCCCCAGTCCTCCTGGCCTCTCACCCAACTGCCCCTCATGGAGCTGGGCTGGGATCATCTGTCCCTGCGTCCTCCTGTCTCATTAATCTTTCCAATCTTTTAAATCTCTCTCTCAGCTCCAAAATCCAGACCAAAAAAACCACACTCCCTGCCCAACTCCACCTCACCAAAACGTGCTCTCCCACCCAACTAAAATATATGCCTCCCCACCCTGAGAAAACTAAGTGTCCTTACTGACTGTGCCAAAAATCGTCACCCTGCTGAGCAAATAATTCACCAGGGTGCAGCAAAAAAAAGACATTGCATTGCAACACAGGGTTGCTTGCTATTATTTTTATTATTATTTGTTAAGCAGCAACTGCTTGGTCTATGTTGGTTAGAAAGGCACCGCTCCAAGAAGCAGCTTTTAATAATGCTCCCAAATGTAATACGCACTACAAATGCTTCATGTGACCTGTGAACAGTCCACAAGTGGATCACTTGGAGAAAACTGACACCATCCCCAAACACCAAAGTAGTTGTCAGCCCTACCCAACAAGCTTAGGCCTGATCTACACTACAATCCATGCAACAAACCTCGATGCCAACTCTTCCCACATATCTACACCAGCGACACCATCACAGGACCTAACCAGATCAGGTACAACATCACCGGTTCATTCACCTGCACGTCCACCAATGTTATATACGCCATCATGTGCCAGCAATGCCCCTCTGCTGTGTACATCAGCCAAACTGGACAGTCCCTATGTAAAAGGAGAAATGGACACAAGTTAGATATTAGGAATGGCAATATACAAAAATCAGTAGGAGAACACTTCAACCTCTCTGGACACACAATAGCAGATTTAAAGGTAGCCATCCTAGAGCAAAAAAAAAAAAAAAAACTTCAGGACCAGACATCAAAGAGAAACCGCTGAGCTCCAGTTCATTTGCAAATTTGACACCATCAGCTCAGGATTAAACAAAGACTGTGAATGGCTAGCCAACTACAAAAGCAGCTTTTCCTCCCTTGGTGTTCACACCTCAACTGCTAGAAGAGGGCCTCATCCTCCCTGACTGAACTAACCTCGTTATCTCTAGACTGATTCTTGCCTGCATATTTATACCTGCCTCTGGACATTTCCATTACATGCGTCTGACAAAGTAGGTATTCACCCACGAAAGCTTATGCTCCAATACATCTGTTAGTCTATAAAGTACCACAGGACTCTTTGTTGCTTTTTACAGATCCAGACTAACACGGCTACCCCTCTCATACACTACAAACTTAGGTTGACATAAGCCACGTTAAGTCGATCTAGTAATATATGTGTTCACACTACTGAGTCCTTTCCATTGACCTAAGTAGCCTGTAAAGTCAACTTCTATACTCCATCTCCACGAGAGGCGTAGCGCTTGATTTGACATCCAGGGGTCAACATGAGGATAGTGTAGACACTGTGTTGTGTAATTCAAATTAATTGGCCTCCAGGAGGTGTCCCACAGCGCTCCGCTGTGATCGCTCTGGAGAGTACTTTCAACTCCATTGCACCGTCAGCCAGGTACGCAGGAAACAGACACTTTGCTGTTAAAGCCCTGGGAACTTTTGAATTTTCATTTCCTGTTTGATCAGCATAGAGAGCTCGCCAGCACAACTAATCATGGAGACTCAAGGCTGCAAACACGCTCCAGCATAGAGTACACAGGAGGTGGTGGATCTTATTGCTGTCTGGGGAGAAGAATCTGTGCAGGCAGAGCTCCAGTCCAGCAGAAGAAACGCTGACATTTATACCAAGATTGTGCAGGACATGGGGGAGAAGGGCTACACCAGGCAGGGCCGGCTTTAGGCCAATTCCACCAATTCCCCCGAATCGGGCCCCGCGCCTAAGAGGGCCCCGCGCCCAGTGGCAGGGCCGCCGGGGTAGGGGCAAGTGGCCGAGAATCCCTTCCCTGGCTAGAGGCTCCTTTTTAATTTTTACTCACCCGGCAGCGCTCCGGGTCTTCGGCGGCACTTCAGCGGCGGGTCCTTCACTCGCTCTGGGTCTTCGGCAGCAGGTCCTTCAGTGCCACCAAAGACCCGGAGCGAGTGAAGGACAAACCGCCGAAGACTACGAGTGCTGCCCGGTGAGAACAAGCCCCACATGTTTTTTTACGTGTTTTTTTTTTTTCAGTCATCCCTGCCGGGGCCCCGTCAAAACTGTTCGAATCGGGCCCCGCACTTCCTAAAGCTGGCTCTGACACCAGGAACACTCAGCAGTGCCTCGTGAAAATAAAGGCGCGTACCAGAAGACAAGGGAGGCGAACAGTCGTTCTGGTTCTGCCCAACAGACCTGCCACTTTTATGAGGAGCTGCATGCGATTCTCAGCGACAACCGCACAACTACCCCACAACGCTCAGTGGATACCTCCCAGGAGCCCCGGGCAACCTCGAGCAACAATGAGGAGGACATTGTTGACAAGGAAGAGGAGGAGAATGTAAGGTAGGCAAGCGGAGGATCCATTCTTCCCAAAAGCCAAGAACTGTTTTTAACCCTGGAGCCCATCTCTTCACAGGACCAATTGGCAGCGGAGCATGATGCCGGGAAAGGTACCTCTTGTGAGTACACATTTCCAATCAAACTGTAGGGGTTACATGCTATTATTTTTTATGTTTAATCTGAACAAAAATGTAGATGTAGTGGGTATTGGTGGCCATTCCAGCTATGAAGAGGGTGCTGTCTGAAAAAGACTATTTATGTGCAAGGGGATGGCGTGGGAATCTTCCATGGAGATCTCTAGGAAGTTTTCATGGAGGTACTCTGCAATCCTTTGCAGAAGGTTTTTGGGAAGGGCTGCCTTATTTTGTCTATCACAGTAGGACACTTTCCCGTGCCACTCCAGTATTAACTCTACTGACATAATTGCAGCACACAGCATTCCAGCATAAGGACCAGGTCTGTACCCAGACGCTTGCAGCATCAGTTCCCTTGCCGCCCCTGTTACCCTCAGGAGAGTGATATCGCATAGGGTCACCTAGGAGAAACAGGGGGAAGTTTTCAATGCTAGCCCTTAAACCGCAAACAATTCAACAAGTAATCCATCCCCCATTTGGTGAAATATGAGTCATGCAACCACGCTTTCCCAAACGTGCCGTCATTGGAAGGGATCACCGTGTGTTGCAAGCAGTACTGGGAAAAAAGGGGGGAGGGGCTGTTTGTCTCCCTTCCCCCCTCCCTCCCGCCCCGCCCCAGTGCCATGCCACTTTTGTAACAAACTATTTGGGGGGCTTTACACTGGTGCCTGTCCTCAAGCACCACCCAGGTTGCTATGGGAAAGGGGGCTTTTCTCAAGTTTCAACCTGTGATTCCCAAGGATGTCTTCACAAAAGCAACAGTACAAGACCTCTTGCCCAGGCCTTGTGGCCTTACTCACCATGGCTGGAGCAGCAAACTGACTCTTGCAATAGCCTGTGGTTGTGATTATGTTGTGGCTTTCAGTGAAGTGTATTGAGGGGTGGTTTTTTTATTAAAAAAAAACCAAAACCGTGCACCAGAAACAATGTATGCACTGTCAATGCTACCCTTGTGCTTTACATTCCTTGCAGCTGAAACCTTGTCCCTCGGCGCATCCTCTACACCAGGACAGTGAGTTTCCCAGATTAGAAGGCAGAAAAAGAAGACTTTGGAGGACATGTTCAGTGAGTTAATGCACGCCTCAGGGAGTAACAAGATGGAGCTCAGAGCATGGAGGATTACACTGTCCAAGGACATGGACAGGGAGTACAGGAGAGCATGCAGGGAACAAGAGCGTGCCATGCAGGAAGAGATGCTGCGGATTATGAAGGAGCAGTCAGACATATTAAGGCATCTGGCTGAGGTTTAAGAAAGGCAGCTGGATGCTAAAGTCCCTCTGCAGCCACATAGATAAGTGTCACATTATTCTGGCTCATTGCTGAAACTGGCTTTCAAAACCTCATGGAGAGCAGAGCCCCTTGATGTGCTCTTCTTATTGCCCTTGTGTCTGGTTGCTCAAAATTGGCTGCCAGGTGATCTGCCTCAACCCCCCACCCTGGCAGAAACTTTTCTCCCTTTGTTTCAAAGACATTATGGAGCACAGAAGGTAGCAATAACAATGCAGATATTGCTTTCACTGAGGTCTAACCTAGTAAACAAACAGTGCCAGCAACCTTTATCAGGGGATAGCCGTGTTTGTCTGTATCCACAAAAACAACAAGCAGTCTGAAGAAGTGAGGTTTTTTACTCACGAAAGCTTATGCCCAAATAAATCTGTTAGGGTATGTCTACACTACGAGATTAATCCGAATTTACAGAATTCAATTTTTGGCAACTGATTGTATAAAGTCGAGTGTATGCGTCCACACTAAGCACATTAATTTGGCGGTGTGCGTCCGAGGCTAGCGTCGACTTCCGGAGCGTTGCACTGTGGGTAGCTATCCCATAGCTATCCCATAGTTCCCGCAGTCTCCTCCGCCCATTGGAATTCTGGGTTGAGATCCCAATGCCTGATGGGGCAAAAAACATTGTTGCGGGTGGTTCTGGGTACATCCTCCCCCTCCCTCCGGGAAAACAACAGCAGACAACCTTTTCGCGCCTTTTTCCTGGGTGAACAGTGCAGACACCATACCGCGGCAAGCATGGAGGCCGCTCAGCTCAAGACAGCAGTCATGAGCATTGTAAACACCTCACACATTATCGTGCAGTTTATGCTGAACCAGAACCTGCAAAACCAGGCGACGAGGAGTAGTTCTGCTAGCACGGAATCCTCTCGCCATATAGTGATCGGATCCAGTACCTCCAGTACGGTCCATGCTGGTGCTCTTTTTCGATTCTTGGACTGCATGGTTACCTGTGCTGATGAGCTATCTGTGGTCACCTGTGCTCTCCACGCTGGGCAAACAGGAAATGAAATTCAAAAGTTTGCGGGGCTTTTCCTGTCTACCTGGCCAGTGCATCTGAGTTCAGATTGCTGTCCAGAGCAGTCACAATGGTGCACTGTGGGATAGCTCCCAGAGGCCAATACCGTCAAATTGCAGCCACACTAACCCTAATTCGAAATGGCAATACCGATTTCAGCACTAGTCCCCTCATCGGGGAGGAGTACAGATATCGATATTAAGAGCCCTTTATATCAAAGTAAAGGGCATCATTGTGTGGACGGGTGCAGGGTTAATTTGGTTTAACACTGCTAAATTCGAGATAAACTCGTAGTGTAGACCAGGCCTTAGTCTTTAAGGTGCCACCGGACTCCTAGCAACCTTTTAAACATTGTGACAAAGTTCCTCCTCTATCTTGGTGGGTCCTGCGCTTATTGGCGGATTTTCTTGCCTCAGAGATTCACCATGTGGGTTGGGGAACAGCCCAGAGACCTTCCCCTCCAGAAGAACCCACAGTCCAGGTCAGTTGGGTGGTTTGGGGGGGAACCCAGGCCCACCCTCTACTCCGGGTTCCAGCCCAGGGCCCTGTGGACTGCAGATGTCTATAGTGCCTCCTGTAACAGCTGCATGACAGCTACAACTCCCTGGGCTACTTCCCCATGACCTCCTCCAAACACCTTCCTTATTCTCACCACAGGACCTTCCTCCTGGTGTCTGATAACGCTTGTGCTCCTCAGTCCTCCAGCAGCACACCCTCTCAGCTCCTTGCTCCCAGCTCCTCATACTCACACCACAAACTGAAGTGAACTCCTTTTAAAACCCAGGTGCCCTGATTAGCCTGCCTTAATTGATTCTAGCAGCTTTTTCTTAATTGGCTCCAGGTGTCCTAATTAGCCTGCCGGCCTTAACTGGTTCTAGCAGGTTCCTGATTACTATAGTGCAGCTCCTTCTCTGGTCACTCAGGGAACAGAAAACTACTCATCCAGTGACCAGTATATTTGCCCTCTCCCAGACTCCTGTACCCCTCTGGTCTGGGTCTGTCACAACATCCAAAGACACTTTCCACCATCATTCTGCACTTGCTCGCCTATGGTTGAACCGGTCCTTAGTGTTGTCCAGGCTGCCGATGTACAGCTTCAA
This sequence comes from Trachemys scripta elegans, assembly GCF_013100865.1. Lineage (NCBI taxonomy): Eukaryota > Metazoa > Chordata > Testudines > Emydidae > Trachemys > Trachemys scripta. The sequence goes on along the minus strand of NC_048298.1, from coordinate 109,311,385 downwards.
GAGCCCTGAAAACTTGGATCACAACAGATCCCACAGTAGATATACCCAGTCAAAATTGATGCCCCACTGACCGGTAGCAGTTTAGCATTGCAAGCTTCAGCAGAGCTATCACCACTCGTTTCTCCACTGTCAGAGCAGCTCTCATTTTAGTATTGCTGTGCTTCAGGGCTGGGGAAAGTTCTTCACGCAGTTCCTGGAAAGTGGCCTTACGCATTCAAAAGTTCTGCAGCCACTGCTCATCATCCCATAGCTGCATAACAATGTGGTCCCACCAGTCAATGCTTGTTTCCTGGGCCCAGAAACAGTGCTCTACCATGCCAAGGTGATGTGTGACTATCACCAGCAACTGCGAATTGCTCTGCTCTATGTCTTCCAGCAGGGCTGCTAGAGTGACATCGCATTGTTCCACGCAGCAGCTCCAGTATTGGCTGTGTAAATACTGCAAGATAAGGCATGAGGTGTTTGTAATGCTCACAACAACAGTGTACAACCGAGCGGGGTCCATGCTTATCGTGCTATGGCATCGGCGCGGGTAACCCAGGCTTACGAAAAAAGGCACAAAAAAGGCTTGGTTTGTTTGATGTTGATTCCAGGGATGAGGGAGGTAAGTGCATCATGGGAGGCTAGCGCCATGTTCCCATAACCACCTGCATCAATGTTTTGGTCCCATAAGGCATTGCAAGCCCAACCCAAAATTCCATTTGGCTACATGCACTGTAGGATAGCTACCCACAGTGCAGTGCTCCGTGTGTCGATGCAAGCCCTGTTAGTAAGGATGCACTCCACCAACACAATTAACATAGTGTGGACACACAAGATTGACTTGCTTAAATCGGAGGCTTGATGTCGACTTACATAAAGTTGACTTAACTTTGTAGTGTAGACATGGCCTTAGCTTACTCAGCCTCAAATCACTTATGCGTCCCACAAAATATTATGCTGTGAAGATGCATTTTCCACACGGTGATGTTTTCATACAAAACAAATAGGATTATTTTTTTGTTGACATGCACTAGGAGAAATACCACAATATCACACTATGCCAGTTGAAAAAGTGGCAAGCCTATGTAAGACCCAAATTTGTCTTCATCCCTCTCAAACTTGTTGATGCTTGTACACTAATTTTAGGCTTGATATCCTGTATAGGTTTCAGAGACTAGAGGATGACATGATCTCCAACACTTAAATGTTCATACTTCAGCTGGTATAGCACTTTTAGAGTTCAATAAATAGTTTGTAAACTGTGCCACTAGGTGGCAACATAATCTCTCTCTCTCACACAATTTACAGGCAGACTTGGAGCTGCTAGAGACATTCCATGTGCACTGTCAGCACCAAATACGGCGTATAAAGTGGTTTGATTTTGGGTGAAATGTCACAATTGTGCAGAGATCTGTCCTTCCTTCAGTCACTCATTTTATTAAAAAGTGGTGTTGCATGCTCATCAGCCATGTCACGTGGATGGACAAACAAAACACCACCTCAGGCTGTGTTCTCAAACTCCCTAGGGACATGTGAAGGGGTCCACGCTCTGACCCTACCTAGTGCCACTCATGAGGCCTCTCCACAGATTTGTGGATTTGCAGGATTGAGCCAGATCTGGGAACTTCACTACATGATGGCTGGTGCAATGCCATCAACCTGGTCACTCTGGTCGGTGCAACCGTCTTCAGTACAGCATGTATGTTTATGATGATTACACACACAAGAACATCTCATATTCCATCCACTAGAGACAAGTGGTACACATACCTGTTATGGTGGGGAAAAATATATATATATATATAATTCCAGCGGGAAATTTGGTAATCTTGACAATTGTATACTTGTTGGTGATCTTTTTAGGAAATTCTGCAGAAAAAAGTTACTTGAAATAATGATGACAGAAGCTTTTACAAAAGGATAACTGCATGTCTGTGATCCAGTCCACATAGATACAGGTTATAGCTTACAGAATTTCTGGAGAGCTAAGAAAGAAGAAGATAATGGCAAGTCTGGGATCTTATTTTAAAACGAAGTACATGGAGAGAGTAAGGTATGGAAACTTTGTTTGGACAACCAACACTAAATATAATACTGTTCTGATTCTTTGTGAAGTTACTTTAAACGTGATCATGTTATAGTGTCCAAGTTGCTTCCTACATTAGAAACTCCTGAACTTTAAAACAAAATCTGTGTATAATATGTTCTTCTGTATTTAATGACTTGACAACTTTCATAAAGATTAATTCAAATAGCTGCCATGATCTCTTGTACTATTATTTCATTAAATGAGTGAAGATAATTAGCTTGTGTCAGAACATTATTTGGTTTGAGGCACTGTAAATGTTCAGTAACCAGACTGAACCAGAGACAACCCAAAATGTAGGAAGAAGTATGAATGTGACAAATATTCAATATGTAACTGAATAGTGCTATTTTCCAGTAATTCTGCAAACCAGAATAAATATATATGGCTAGGGAAAGCTGTTTTAAATCTGGACACACAGAAAGAAATGAAAAAAAAAAAAACCACCAGAATTCTTGGTCATGTAAGAATGGACACAGTATTTGAGAATGCTCCCAAAAAGGGTGGATGAGGAATAATTTAGGTAATGAAATATCAGGCAAGAGAGAGGAGGCAACAATCTAGTTATTGTATCCCTGACGTACTTCTGTAATGAAATCCTGGAACTGTAGCTCTAAGCCATAAAAGTATAGTGGCTCTCAGTGCCAGTGCCAGAGACATCATAAAACCGTCCATATATGCATCTAAAAGTTCTTGCTTCATCTTGCCCAGCCTCTTGCCACCTTTATGCTCCTTTTCTCTTCCTGATCTTGGCTTCTTGTATTCTTCCATACTAAACCATGTCTGGAATGCTCCATCCACTGTGCCGTCCCGTGATGCACTATTGCCAACCCAAAGCACTGAAAACTATTAAGATTTTACAAAATAATGTCAGATTCTTTATTTGCCTTCTGGTTTGGGGTCTTTTCAGGTATGTTCAGGTCAGGTTTTCAAGCTTTTTTGGCAACCATAACCGTGGGAATGTTTTTTTAAATGAATGCTGCAATTCTCCTGTAGTGAAATGATTCCAGGTGCTTGGGCTGTAAGAAAAATACCAAATTGAGCAAGCGCTGCAGCCCCTACTGGAGCCGGGTCTCCGTTGCTGTGTCACCTCATAACACTGACAGGCTTGTTCTGGGCTGGTAACTAGGACAGGGATCAACTCCCTGGCTGGGACGGCCACAGGGTGGCCCCCGCCCCCCGATCTTACTATAGGGCTATAGCGCGCATGCGCGGTCTGCCCCGTGACGTCACCCCGAGCCTCGGTTCCCATTGGCGTAGGGCAGCGATGGTGGGCGGGGTTGGAGTGACGCAGCTCCCGCATCTGTGACCTGACCGACCGACCGACCCGGATTTGATTCAGTCGGATCCTAAAGAGCTCGGGGTGTCGCCAGCAACTGTCACGCGCCGCCCTTCTCCCGCCGCAGCCATGGCGCTCAGCGATGCCGACGTCCAGAAACAGGTACCGGGCCCGGCCTGGCTCCTCCGGGGCTTGGGGGGTCAGGCCGGTGTTCGCGTCCCCGGGCGGGGCGGGGGTCAGGTGTGATTCTTCCTCAGGTCTGGTGCTAGGGCTGCTCCTCCCCGACCCTCTTGCTCTCGCCTGGACCATGCCAGGATCTCGGGCTCTGGTGACGGGGAGGGGCGGGGGCAGGTTCATTTTTTTTTTTTATTGTATAAAATCTAATGACCACGTCAAACAATCTGTATTTAAACACTGACCACTAAAGTCCTGAAACCATTTAATGTTATTGTTTATTTCCTGTAATTCACACGTCAGCATGTACTACTACGACTACCACTAAAAAAAAATCTACACTTGAGATTTGCAATTCACATTTCATGTCCAAAAAACAGGCCTTGGAATTCCAAAGCACAAGAATTTTCTAGCACTAGTACAGAAATCTCTCACTCTAAAGGCCAGAGAATACACCGCATTGACAATTAAAATAGCATTCCTGGGACTGCCGATGTCCAAGGCCATGGGGAGCTTTGGGGACAGAGTTCAGGGCCATGGGCCAATACATTCACCCATCCTCAGGTCTCCCCATGGGCTGTGGGATCTTCCCTCGTTTCCTGCCCTAAAGGGCTTGTTGCGCTGCTGTCACCAGGCCTAGGACCTGGGCAAGGAGCAGCTGCATTGGTGGTGGTGCTGACCGCATCAGTGCAGTCGGTGCTGGAAAGTGCTAGGGGACTGAGTGGCTGTGGGGGTAGACAGCTAGAGGCTGGGAGGCTCTAGCCACCCCCAACAACTTAGAGATTGCGTTAATAATCAAAGCCCAGGTTAGGAAGAGAAGCTTGTTTATCTCTGTTCATTCAAAGTGGACGTGTCTTTTGTCACGGTCTGAAACTACTCATTAAAACAATAGTTGTCAAAAATAAAAGCTGTCTCAGCCCCTGCTGACTGGGATGACAGAAATAGTGCTATTGATATTTAAGCTATTGGTAACCTATTGCTACATTCCTGGCAAAGGTAGCTGAGTAAGAAACCTTCCCCTTCCCCCATTTAAAGAATGTCTGCTGAAGGAAGAACAGTGACGGCCTTGTACCATGGAGAAACAGCAACTGGAAAATCCTATGAATAATACCCATGCTAGCCGGTGAATAAGGGGATCTGACTGCAAACTGAACAATGGCATTTTAAAAACAAAACGTGTATTGGAAGCACAACACATCTCCCAGTAGCATTGGGAGCTCCTGTGTTGACAGCAGACTGGGGGGTTGCTAAAGTATTTGGATGGCTTCTGAAGACAAGAGATGATGGAAGTGGTCATGGTTGATCTTGTTTTTATCATATTATTGTGCAAGTATCAGATCACCCTAACACTCATCTGGTGTTTTGTACATGACCTCAGATTATTTTCTACAGAAATTAGGTGTAAACTTGAATTTGATTATAATGGCTGAGCAGTACTCGCTTATAGTCTGGCTCCTAGAGTGTGTAGACTCTTCAACTGTCTAATGACTTTTGTACTTCAGATCTGGAGGGAAGGCAGTCGTCTGTGAACAGCAGCCTAGTTTGTGCTGCTCCTTTGTAAATTTCCACTGAAGGCTTGGCTTTTTAAGCTATCTGGCTGTCCTTTTGGGTCCGGACACACACTGTTCTCATTGACAGTAAATAGTGTCCTTGATAACAAAGTGGTCTGACCTGAATTGCAAATGGTGCACAGTGATGAAAATTGCACCGATCCAGTCAATGCTGGCCAGTGAAGTTTCCTCTCAAGGGATGGGCAGATCAAACAGGTTTGATGCAGGATCAGCCATTCCTTTTCAGGTCCCATAAACGCTTACTGCATCTCTTCCCTTCTCATTCAGCAAATCTGATTGGCAAAGGACCACTGTGTAGTGAGTACACAAACAGTAACTTAGCATCCCTATTTGCCTTCTGGAGATCCTCCCTTAGCTCCCTACCTTCACTTGCACAACCAACCTTTTTGGCATGTCCTCAGTTATCATAACTTGAGCTGGCACTGTTAGTCACTATGGGACTGAACTTGAAGGGTGAGCTTTGACATTGGAAGGAGAATAGATCCTAACACTGGAGCTCTGTTCTGGATTCAAATCTAACAACTGTAATATATCTGTAATTGGATTTTGTTCAGCTAAAAAATAGGGGATGATCCTGTCCTTGTATTAATTGGAAATGCAAAATGCAGTAAACTGCATGACAGGTCAGTATAGGCCCTGATAGAGGTAGGAAACAGTTTGACCTTATCACTTTCAATATGCTCAATATTTTCAGTTTTTAAGAGACCCTCCCATGACCACTTCCAATTCTTGGTTCATTCTGCAGACCATAGTTTGAAAATTATGTTGCAGTTGGTTGAATAGTAAGCGAGCCCTTTTGAAGCTAACTTAATACATTACCTACTGTCTGTGGGAATTTAATCAAAGACTATTACAATTCTTGCAAAATCCACTCGCCTTCTTTTTCTAGGAAACTCTCTTGGGCAAGGGCCATCAATTTGGGGAGAAACTAAGCTCTCTTCCACAAAAATAAAACTAAGTTTGCCAAATGTCCTATTAAAACTTCCACTATTTAGAGATGTGGAAGGCCCATCTTGTTCTCTGCATTCTGCAAAAAACAAAATGAGCTTTTGATCCCCTCGGTCTGGGAACTCAAGCTTTTCACAGAAATAGGGTACTTCTTGATGCTTGCAGGCAATGCTATGTGCTACTGAGATGGCGACATGGGGAAACTCTGTAATGTCACATCATTTCTCTCTTATCCTCTGAGTAAGGAGGCAGACTTTCTTGAGGCACCCTATGTAATCCTAGTGCTGCCAGAACTAATTCTGCCAAGGAGTATGATGCTACATAACAACTTGGTCGTCTCTCCCAGCAGTGGGTATTCCCAATTTGTATTCTGAGTCCCACTGAGACACTCTGCTTCCAGCTTAGTTTGAGTTAATTGGCTCCTAAAATCAGAAAATCGCTAACTCTTTTCCTCCCCACCCACTCCCAGTTCTGCTCTCTGAAACAACACCGGAGTTCATCCTTGGTTTGACCTCGCCATTGCTAGAATCACTTTCCTCTGGAGAACTGTGATTCCTTTTTTTATGATGGTCCCTATGCTCTGGACTTCAGAGGATTTTAGAAAGCTGTCGCCCAATGATTCCATCCACAAAGTGGGCCCATAATTAACACTTGGAGTCATATAATCTCTGAATCCAAATCCGAATTGTTGTTTTGGTTTTCAGAACACCCTCTTAATCCAATTGTTCTGCCCCACGTGTCTGAACTTCTCCATCTATGGCCTGTCTACTCACTTCACTTTCCCCTCATCCCCTGAGGTCAACATGTGCAGTAGAGCATGCGCTTATCTTCCTAGTCAGATTCTTTTCTCTGAAGTCATGTGTACAAAGGATGTAAATGGGAATCCTTCCTGCATGTTGCTGTGGCTTGCCTTGTCCAAGAAAAGTCTCTTCGCTGCTATCTGTATACTGAAACCGTCTGTACAGCATAGGCCACTCAATGATTAGTATACTGTTGCCCAGAGTTGGTTACAACATAGTTTCAATTTGCAGTGTAGTTGGGACTGCTATTGAACATGCCCACAGCTTTAGTCTGAACTTCTAGCCCAGTCACAGAACGGTGAAGTTTACAACATACTGGAATCATATTGCAACTTGGTCCCCTGAATGTTGCATGTACAGCTCAAATACTATTTTTAAATGGCTCTAGCTAGAAAGGGTCATGTATGCAGGTCCTTCAAGCAGTTCATAACGCACTTTAAGCTTTTCCCCACCCACCACAGACTATTGCACAACTTTTTAAATATACTTATAATCAGGGCTTTGGAGTGAAGCCCGGAGCAGCTCCGGAGCAGTGGAGCTGCAGGTTTTTGCCTGGAGCTGGAGCAGAGCCGGAGCACAGCTCCAAAACCCGGCTTATAATCCAGGGAAGACCTGCTGATGCTATCCAGAGAAATGGTGTTAGATGGAACCTTGTCTAAAACAGCCCTTGGCTGTTTCTCTTCTAAACTTGTGTGACTTGTTTGCTTGTTAGGTAGGAGGAAAACAAGAACCACTACAGTATGTGAGATGGGATTGGGTGGGGGTGTGTGTGTGGAAATATTGTGGAGTTCAAAAGAAAAGGTGTTTTTTTTTTTTTTTTCCCCCTTGAGCAAGTGCTTCTCAGCAGAATGTAACTGTGTGTCTATTCTATTACAGATCAAGCATATGATGGCTTTCATCGAGCAGGAAGCCAATGAAAAGGCTGAAGAAATAGATGCCAAGGTAACGAACAAAAAAAGCCATTAGATGGTTTAATGTCAAGAACTCCAAAAGGAGGTGGATTGCATCTGACATTCTGAGTTGCTTCCCAGTCATACCATCAAAAACAGTTCTACAATATTTCTAGAAGCCACGTTATTTTTTTGTCATGTAATTCCTGTATGTGGAGCAAGTTAACTACTGAATAAAGTTAAATATTTTAGTTTGTGCCAAATTAATACAATCAAGGGAACTGAGCTGAAGCTGCCCTTTCACCCGGAGTCTCCTTATTAATGCCTAGATGTGAACACATTTGTACGCAAGATCACATGTTGATTTGTTAATACTTCAGTGGAGCTACGGGTAGCATGAGCATGGATTTTGCATAAAACAGACTGGGTTAAATTGGTCCTTCTAACTTTAGTGGAGTTACAGAGATGAATGTGACCCATTTTTACATTTGTTTTACTTGGGGCTTGTGTATACACAAACTTTCACCAAAATAACTAAATTGGTTTTAATTCTCACTTTTTGTTTTTGGTGTAAATCTGTGTGTGGATGCTCTTATTTCTGAATCAAAATAGGACAGTTAAACCATTGCCAGCTATGATTTGCCTCCATGTTAAGGAACCACAGCATAGATTTAAATAGAGTTGGGGGGAAAGCATGAAAAGTTCTATGTTAAAATGGAATGCATTATGCCAAAGTTGTAAGGATCCACTAATCAATCATTAGTGGTTGACTACATTACACAGTGGGGCCAATTATGTCAGTTCATATTGGAAAAGAAGGTCTCAAGTATGGATCCGTTGGAATGATAGCCGATGTCTTGTTGAAATGAGATTGTGAATACGATCAGTTTAGCACAGTAGTTTACATGCTAGAAATGCTTATGCAAAGTGACTGAGCAAATACATTGCTTATTTTTTCTTATTTCTTAAATCTAAAATGGGCCCTATCGCTTCTCTCGAAGTATGGGTAAATAGTAAAGACTCACGACACTTTTGTAGCTGGGTATTTGTAAATAGTGTACAGCTCTTACCACGTTTTCATATGTGAGGGGACCAGCCATGCTCTAAGAATGCAGTAACTCCCATGTGTATCCTTGTTTACAGCTTAACGGTAAGTGGTTCAAGAACAATAAATAATTGTGCTAAGTTATAATATTTAGTGATTCTTTCAGAATCTCTCCCATCACCTTTACTGCTGCAGTCAAAGATTAAACCAATTCTAGAGTTCAGAGAGAACAAGTGTCGTGGATTGGACTTCTGGTTACTCCTAGTTAGCCTACTAGTCTTTGCTCACTTGCCGATACTTGAAAATTGTATATCATCCCTATTTCAGGAATCAAAACTGGACAGGAAAGCAAATGATAGGTGCCAAACAAGGATATTGCAATGGTCAGATTAACTGAGCAGCAATTAGTAAGGCCCTAGTTCAGCAAAGAACATGCTTAAATCTCACTGACTTAGTGAGATTTAAGGTACACGCTTAAATGCTTTGCTTAATTAGTACCTTGAGTATCCTCACCTAGTTTAGTGAAGTGAATTGAACTGAGTATCTTCTAAAAGTCAGCCTCCATTTCAACTGTGTGACTGTTTCTCTGTAGGCAGAAGAAGAGTTCAACATTGAGAAGGGTCGCCTGGTGCAGACACAGAGACTGAAAATCATGGAGTACTATGAAAAGAAGGAAAAACAAATTGAACAACAGAAGAAAATGTAAGTCACTTAGGCTGCCTGGCTTGCTACAGAGCTTGAAAAAATCAGCAGCTTGCCAGTGATACACAAACAATCTTTCGCTAGCAAGTGGAGAGGACGTAGCTAAACATTTCTGCAGAATGTGAATTTTCACATATGAAAAAAGGTTTAAATCCTTACTGTTGAGAAGAAAATTTGAATGTGGACTTGAGGCACTGTAATCTTCCTGAATCTGCAGACACACTGTTGCTACTGTTTACAGCTTTCTCAAACACATCAAAATTGGCAACTCTTACAGCAGCAAAGTGAAGCTGACTTGGCATCGATGCTCCTTACAGGAAAACATGTCCCAATAAATTGAGGCTAAGGGGTGGATAGGTAATAGTAGACTCCAGCTCTTCCCCAGTTGAAAGAGTCTGGATTGATTTGTGGTAAGGTAGGGAAGAGAAAACTCTCGCTTCCAGCAGCTGAGGGTACATTAGGGGCCTTGCTGGCAAGCTTCAGATACATCAGCCATAGGTTAATTCTAAATAGTCCCACACAAAGTGCAGGGATAATACCTAAAGAGAACAGCAGATGTGGTGGAGAGGTCTAACAAACCCTTTATGCTCTGTCCTGCTCCATCGCTGGCACAACTAATTCTATCAGTACTGGTCTTGGTGGCTAGTTTCTCTTGAGTAGTTTTTCTGTTTTTGTTGTCACTTGTGCAAGTTCAATGGAGGCTGGCTTTTATAGTAAGCCAGGAATTTATCATAGCTGCTCTTGAAGCAGATTCCAATAAGTGAACAAGCTTGCGTTCAACACATAACGTGTTGCTCTAACATGTAAAGCATGCAATTAAAATATTTGCTGCGCCACTATCACCATCTAAAGCTTGATGCACTGATTCAATTTTTCCATGCAACTTGCAGTCAGATGTCCAACCTGATGAATCAGGCAAGATTGAAGGTCCTCAAGGCAAGAGACGACCTTATTGCAGTGAGTATATATTGCCTCTATAGTAAAGGGACAGGGGATTCTCCCCATCAGAAGTTAAGGAATTACCCGATCCAAGCATCTGATTTTTTTTTATAGTGATCAAATGAGATGTGTACTTGAAGCATACATAGACTAAAAAAATGGCTTTGCTAGCTGACTTTAAAAAAACATTCGTAGTTGGTGGCCTTCTGTACATGTGAATTCAGGCTTTTTTGGTATACACTAGTATTGTGTTTTCACAGCTACACTTTGCTGTTTAGGGAAGATATATCTGTCTGCCAGGAATCTCAGTTGCAGTGTATGGTTGAGTTCAGCCCTGTGATTTTTATTCACAGAATGGGAAATGTCTCTTACACAACTGAGTGCAAAAAGAGGAAGGAACTGGGTGACAAGAGGCCCACAAAATGCCGAGTTGCTTCAGGCAACTAGAACTGAATGTATGCAGTGATACTGAATGGCTGGGCTTCAGCAAGCTTGACAAGCATTTCCTGTAAATAAATACTACCAGAAAAATCCACATAGTGGACTATCTCTCTCCAACAGTGGCCCAGGATGGGTGGAAAGGCTTTCCTCTTGGTCTGTCTGATGGACAGTTTATGCCTGGGAGCATGAAGACTTATAACCCCTGCAATCATCTTGTCATAGATAATATATCTGTTACATTCACTATGAATAACGGTAGCCATACTCCAATGTTACAAAAGGCCTCAGTGAGAGGCTTCTGTGAGAATAACCTGCCTATCCCACGATATGTAAAGTCCCTTGTCCTGTCTGAGGCACACTCTTGTGTGTTTCAAATACTAGGTGATGCTGCTGAGTCCTGTTTGTGAGAACTACAGAAATCAAGAATAAAATACCATCTGTAGTATTGCTTGTTCACAACACTGTTCTGAAAAAGGATTTGGTAGGAGGGGATATCAGCATATCAGATATAGGATCTTTGATTCTTTCATCCTAGTGCCACATTTGTCAACCATTGTGAATTTGGTGCGATTTCTAATACTGTGTATTTAGAGGAGAAGGGTGGGGAAAGAGTTAATTCCATTGTGAAACGATCTATGTTGAATAATCTCTCCCTGACCATGCCTTGAGCTGACACAGTCACATGCTTCTGAATGGTGCATAAGACATTTCCTTCCTCATTTTAAAGTATTTCAAGTCCTATTGTACTAGCTCAGTCTTACCTTCTTGTTACTTGGTCTTCAAAAGGCTGGCCAGTAAGGGATGGGCACTTCCAGAATTTTTGGATTCTAGGGCAGAAGGCATAACTAGGTTTGACAGTGAGGGGAACTCGGGATGGTCTTGTTAATACTCTAGCATTCAAAACATAATACACAGTCTTGTTTATCAAGACAGACTTTCCTGCCCCATGGAATCACTTGTATCGGGTATTTCCCTGCTTCTGTTTTTAAGGTTACAACAGCACATCATGGGGTTGCGTCTACTTATATACGTACCATAATGTTTCAGTTTGGGAGGCACACTACTGTACTCAGATCGAAACTTTAGGATATTTTATTTTTCTGGGGCATTGAGGAAAGAATATTTGAAGGGAAGATGATATGGTAGATGGGAGCGGAGTAACAGGGCAGCAGCAGAAATCCTTAAACATGGACTCTAAAATAGTGTGAAGGACCTCTGTGAAGTCAGACTTGATGCTCTGTTGCCTCGGAACAGAGAATCCAGACCTTAATGTCAAAATTTACACTGACAGATGCAGCATTTTACATAATATACAAAAGACAAATAGAGGTCCACAGCCATGTTTATTTGAGCTCTTTCAATAGATTGAACAAAGTATCTATTTTTTTTAATGAAAACAGGACACTAGGAGCTTTTAAAAATTAATAGCAGAACAGGGATCTGGGCTGTGAGAATAATTAGTCTCCCTTAGGCCATGTTTAGGATGTACTATGCTGCTTTGACTACTTTATAGATCTTATCTTAGAGTATCTAACGTCTCAAAAGTGAAGACAGCCAGGTGAGCATTCAAGAAAAATACTGCTATTCTTTGGTACTGAATTCAGTCTAAATTTAATGTCACCTATTGTAGGCAGTACTATTCTCCCAGGCTGGAGTCTTCTACCTGGCCAGTTCTAGAATGTTATGATCACTTTGCAGATTTGCATTTTGCATGTGAAGGATTTCTGTACAATTTTGGGGTAGGAAAAACAAGTTGTAGTTGACTGCTCTCTTAGGCAGCCTGCAGTATATCATAGAAATGTAGGGCTGGAGGGGACCTCAAGATATCACCCTGTCAATTCAGTCTCAGCCTGGTGGGGATAATTTGTACCTAGACCATCCCTGACAAGTGTTTTGTCTAATCTGTTCTTAGAATCTTCCAGTGATGGGGATTCTACAGCCTCCCTAGGTAACCTGGTTCCAATGTTTTACTAGCTGTAATAATTAATTAGAAAGTTTTTCTTAATAGCAAACCTAAATCATCTTTGCTGCAAACTAGGTTAATTACTTCTTATCCTACTCTCAGTGGCCATGGGGAATAATTGATCACCATCCTCTTTGACAAACTCTTACATATTTTAAGACTTGTGGCCTCCCCTCAATTTTCTCTTCTCTTTAGACGAAATGTCCCTAATTCTTTCAACCTCTTAATAAGTCAGATTTTCTAAACCTTTTACCATTTTTGATGCTCTTCTGGACTCTCCAGTTTGCCCATCTCTTTCTTAAAGTGTAGTCCCCAAAACTGGATACAGTTCTCCAGCTGAGGCCTCACCAGTGCTGAGTAGAATGGGACAATTACCTCACATTGCATAAATATGACATTTCTGTTAATACATCCCTAAATGTCAATTTGCGCTTTTGTTTTTGCAATAGCATCACACTGGTTCATTCAATTTGTGATCCACTAGAACTCCTAGGTTCCTCTTCCACAATGCTGCTGCCTAGCCACTTATTCCCCCTGTTGGATTTGTGCATTTGATATTTTTTTTTTTTTTCCTTCCTAAGTGCAGTACTTTGCAGTTGTCATTCTTGACTTTCATCTTGTTGACTTCAGACCAGTTCTCCATGATCTGCTGTCACCCTGAAGCAGCAGACAGTAGGAGAAACAACTCTAGCTCATTCAGCTAGAATAGCATTAATGAACTGAATAAGCATTGCTTGTGGATAGGTAATCCTTTACTACAGTAGAACCTTGGAGTATGACCACCTCGGGAATGGAGGTTGTTCGTAACTCTGAACAAAACATTATGGTGGTTCTTTCAAAAGTTTACAACTGAACATTGACTTAATAAGCTTTAAAAATTTTACTATACAAAAGAAAAATGCTGCTTTCCCTTTTATTTTTTTTAGTAGATTATGTTTAACACAGTACTGTACTAGTTTTTTGGGGGGCAAGAGGAGGGGGCGGGGAAGGGTCTCTACTGCTGCCTGAGTGTGTACTTCCGGTTCCAAATGAGGTGTGTGGTTGACTGGTCAGTTTGTAATTCCGGCATTCATAACTCTGAGGTTCTATTGTACTATGATTTTTCCTTGCCTATAAAAAAGAATTCATAGTTAACATTTACTTTGGGTACTGAACAGGGTAGTGGGGAAAGAAAAACCTTTTGTGAAAGCTGTTGCTCAGTGCACACAGAGCTGAGGGTCTGGATTGAATTATCAGCTGCACTGTAAACTTGCTTCTTGGCAGGGTACATAGCTGCACTAAGAGTACAGGAGGATGGTAGGCATAGAACCAAATGGAGAAACAGGAGGACTTTGCTGACCTGATCTCTTCTTTCTGTAGGATTTGCTGGCTGAGGCCAAGCAGAGACTTGCCAAGGTGGTGAAGGATGGTGCCAGGTACCAGACATTGCTGGATGGACTGGTTCTACAGGTAAAATACTCAAGCCATAGTAAAAGGCTGACTGCATCCCTAGCCTCAAACACAAACCCTCTGTAGGAGTACTACTGCTGTTTGGAGACTACCTTGAATAGGCATATTTAAAACTACCACTTTTGCTATACTTCCCAATCTTAGCTCACAAGGCCCCAGTGTACTTGAGATTGGGAAGAGGTGGGTGGGGTGCCGAAAGTTTTTAAATTCTTGAGTACTTTCATCTGAATATGAAAGAAACAAAACCACAATATAATGGTCACAAAACACAATATAACTGCTTCATCTTAAGCTGTCCTTAAGTGAGCACAGCTTAGGAGTGCACCCTTCAGGAGAGATGTGCACATCTCAAGTTTCTACTGCACATACTCAGGATGAGCTCCTCAAATGCACACTCTGGAAAACATCTCCTTCAACCCCCGCAAAGTTTAGGAAAGTGCACAGTCCTGTCTGTTTTCATTCCAAATTCTACACCAAATCCAGATTTGTATGGCTGTAGCTTTTACCAGGTTTTTTCTGTGGTTTGGTCTGTCTGTCTGTCTGATAGATGCTGCTCCCCTAAACTACATGTCTGGCTAAAAAATCCACTTTAGACTTTTTTAGCCCCATAAGTTTTACTTTTGGAATTCCTGCAAATGCAAGTAAGGGTTTTAATGAAAACTTGTACCTAAACTATAGTGGCCACCACTGGCAACTGCTGTAATACAAGAGCTTGTCATAAATATTACCCCATGTCCTTTTGCTAGGAACTCTTTAAAGTGTAATTCTAGTTTTCTCCTCTGCAGTCTAACAGTTTCTGTTCTTTCAAGTCTTCTTTTTGATCCAGTATTTCTTTCCTCTTGCCACCCTCAGACCCCTCAATGTTAAGGGTGCCTTGAAACCTGTAGTCTACGTTACTCCATAGCAGGGATTAATAGTGTACTTCTAATTGCCTGTCTTACTGTCAGGCCCTGCCTGTTGCTGTTCACTTGCACACTGGATGACCCAACCTCTCTGTGTTTTGGAAAGAACGTTTGTCTTTGTCAGAAGTCTGATGCAGTATGTGGTCTCCAGCTTGTACTACTGTCCACTTAGTCCTGTAACAGTTTGGCACAGTTGGTGGTATCCGTTCAGAGACCAAAGACTGCTGCATGCCTTAACTAGAAGCTGCATATTTGCTCAGTCTAGTGTGTGACTGACTCTTAGCCTGCCTTTTCTCATTCTTCTCAACAAATCCTCAGTGTTGTCCAGATTTAGTTGCTGTTGCACCCCAAAATCAGGATTATTTACTTCCTGCATGAACAAAACCATTGGTTCCCATGGGTTGCCCAGTAATCGATAGCCAGTCCTATTTCAGAATGACAGTAAAAAGGGGACTTGTAACCAATGAACTTTCATCTTCACTGTATGAAATAAATAATGGCAGAAAGTTGCTTAGTCTTATCATTAATCCCCAAAAATGACAGGAGAGGATGAATCAATTATAAGATGATGGGCATTTCCTTCATCTCCTCTTACTATAGTTGTCTCATATAGGGTTTCTACCAGCTGCTTGAGCCCAGACTGAATGTCCGTTGCCGGAAACAGGATCTCTCTATGGTTAAGGTAAGGGGGTTCTGGCTACAGTAGCATAAAATGTCTCCAAAAACAAAGCCAGGGGATTGTGACTGCAAAGGTCTCCCGCTTGGAACCTGTTAGGCAAGATAAGAAGGCAGTGGGGCTGGGGCGATTCACTACCAAGTAAAACACTTCTGTTGCAAATACCTCATCTCTTGCATTATATACTCTTCAGGTTGGGGAGTGCCTTCCTCTGTTTGAAAAGCACCTAGTAAACTTTAGGTTCTGCCATAATATAAGGAATGATGACAGCTGCTACTGGTTCAAGATTCAAAGGGAGGAGTAAATGTGTTGCAAAGTAGGTAGGCCACAACCATTTTTCCTACAGCACCACCTTCCCGGAGAGGCTGAACTAATGAATGAGACTGAGGCATCTAATTGATTATTTCCCCTCGGTGCCTGTTCCACTAATGCAAACTAAGTAGCCATCAGTTCTGTGCAATGCTAGCAGAGGGCTCGCTGTGTCTTTCAAATCTCTGGCCTGAAGTGGAATATCTATTGTGTTCCAGGCTGCTGTACAGAAGAGCATCCCCATCTACAAAGCTGCTACCAAAAAAGACATTGATGTTCACATTGACCAGCAGACATTCCTGCCAGAAGATATGTAAGGAATACAGTAGCTTTTCATGCTGGGTAGTAACTTGTTGGAGATTCAATGCACTGTTAACTGTTAAGGGAGTCTGAAACATCTCTTATGGGAAATGGCAAAAGGAGTACCACTGAGAGCACATCTGCCACTAGTTAGTGGGAGTTGACTCCTCCTGACACTGAAGATCTATTCTCTTGCCTGCTGTGCAGTTTCCCAGGCAACTAAAAATGAGTTATCTTGCTGCAGCCCCCAAACCCATTCACAGCGCAGGGGAATGTTTGGTCTAGGCCAGTGGTTCTCAAAGCCAGTCCGCCGCTGGTTCGGGGAAAGCCCCTGGCAGGCCAGGCCGGTGTGTTTACCTGCCGCGTCCACAGGTTCGGCCGATGGCGGCTCCCACTGGCCACGGTTCGCTACTCCATGCCAATGGGGGCTGCAAGAAGCGGCACAGGCTGAGGGATGTGCTGGCCACCCTTCCCGCAGCCCCCATTGGCCTGGAGCGGCGAATCGCGGCCAGTGGGAGCAGCGATCGGCCAAACCTGCGGACGCGGCAGGTAAACAAACCGGCCTGGCCCGCCAGGGGCTTTCCCTGAACAAGCGACGGATCAGCTTTGAGAACCGCTGGTCTAGGCAAGAGCAGTTAGTAACTCAGTATAACTTCTCAGTCTGTTAGAGGTGAAAGGAATGCAAGTGAAGCCCAAGTTTAAGGTTCAACATAAAGCAAAGAACAAAGCTGTGAGGGGGAATGTGTGGGTTATAGGTGTCCAACTGATAGGCTTTGTCCTCCAAAACTGCCAGAAAATTGGTTCTGTAACATAGAAAAGAACACTTGAATGATGCACTCAAGTTAAGATCTAATGAACTTGTTACATAGAGCTATGAATGGTACAAGAAATAACACTTCTAAAGGTATCTGTCTAGTACATTGCCTCTTTTCCCAAAATCTGAAAATTATTGGGTGGTGGAGAGAAGGCTCAGCTGATTACTTCAGTCAGTCAATCATTTTTCGTACCTAAATTTTCCCTAGGTCCAATCTGTCCTTAAAACACTAGGTGGTGATGACCCTTACCCATTAGGATGCTCTGCAAACACCATTGTTCGGGCTGTCTCCTTCTCTTCATCAGGTTATTTTAGCTTCCAGTGTAATGGGAGTAAGATTGGAGTCCATTTAAAGGCAGAAAGGAGGTCACACATGTCTATTGATTCATCCCTTTGACACACATGGGAGAGTGGCTTTTTGTCAAGTTGAGGTCTATTGTAATGTCTGTTTTCTCTCTAGTGCTGGAGGGGTTGAGATCTATAACAGTGATGGTAAAATCAAGGTTTCCAATACCCTGGAAAGCCGGCTGGATCTCATAGCCCAACAGGTGAGTTTGGGAAAGAGGGAGTTGGAGCCCTCCGTACTCAATCTGCTAGGCTTTCTCCTTTCATGCCATGTTGTTCATCTTGATTGGTAAGGTGGAAAGCTTCATCTTGAAGTCAGCATCCCTTAGTCTCAATCATCCTCTTAATCTTCAAAATAACTTCTTATGGGATCAGGTCTCTTTAGATGGATGACAAGCAAATGGTTGAAAAAAGTAGACTTGAAAATTAAGCGATCCAGCTGGTTGTATGGAGGTTGGGGAGGAGCACATCTCTATCACAGTAAGAAATCCTCTCTTCAGAGTTTTATGCTCAGCTAGGTTCTTGAAGCTAGATTATTGAAAGACTAAGTCTCTAAAGAACCAAACTGCATTGAAAGATCCTGTTACTGAATAGTACAAAAATAGATGGTGTTCATAAAGCTCCACTGCTAGTGGCAGTACATGGGCTAATAGAGAGAACCATTCCACTAGACAATGTGAGGATCTTCTAAAGTCCAGTGTAGAAGGAAGACCTTGCAACCCCACCATGCCTCCAATGAATCTTGGGTTTGGCAATATAGACCTCCATATTCAAGACTAAATTCTGTCCTTAGGGGAGAGTTAGGGCAAGCTAATCTAGAAACAATTCTGTGTCCATAACTAATGCAGATCATGGATTTGATCTAGGTGGGGTGATCACATGCCTGAGCTTAACACGTGATCCCTCTGGCTCAAGCTGAAACAGTGTTAGTGATTGCAGTCTGCTCACAGTGAGAAACCACCACCAGTATCTGGCAGGTGAACTTGTAAATCCCCTAAAGAGTTGGTTGCACTGACAGAAGTCCTCTATTCATTCATGGCTCCAGCATGGAACTGCAGCTTAGGATTTCTTAACTGTTGTGCATGTTAAGTTGCTGTTAGTGCTTAACTATTTTAGTATTTATTACTGTGCTGTTCTATACAAAGCCTCTTAACTGGTGCACCCGCTCTCTCAACAGATGATGCCAGAAATCCGAGGGGCACTCTTTGGTGCCAATGCCAACAGGAAGTTTTTGGACTAAGCCTGAGGGAAAGTGGAATCTGTTCCACTGCCATATTGAAGAGAGATGCAAAAAAGCATCTGGTCATTTAAACCCTAAAAAAAGTACCTTTTCAATGCTATAATGTGTTTGTCCAATGTGTGTTCTTCAGTGGAATAATTTTGCATAACTGCTGCGCTTTGCCTGACTTATCAAGTGGTTACAATGTATTAATCAAAATGAGGTGAAGACCAACCCGTCCAGAAGTGACACTGGAGAATGGATGCAGTTGGGCTCTTGGCTTGTCCTGCACTCCCGTGGCTATAGTAAAATTAGTGATTGTGAAGTACTATACTGCCCATGGGAGCAACTTTTCCAGTTAAGGGCTTCTCAGTGTTCTGTTATACAGAGGGCATGCAACCCTTCCTGGGGTGAGAAGTGTAGCTTGTTACTTGGTAGGCCCAGAGTTTTCTGTTCTGTATATGTGAGTAAAGTCTGAGCCTGTACTACTTAATTTATTAAAAATAAAAAGATGTGTGAACACAGAGTGCACTGTAGTCTTTGACCAGCATGCTGTGACTCAAGAGTAACTAGAAGAGGTTGCATCTGAAGAAGTGAGGTTCTTACCCACAAAAGCTTATGCTCCCAATACTTCTGTTAGTCTTAAAGGTGCCATAGGACCCTCTGTTGCTTTTTAGAAGAGGTTGGGTAGGGATGTCTAGGTCAACAGCTAAGTACATCACATCACCAGCTCTAACAGGATCTTCTGTCTGTAGGTACTTGCTAACTAGATTTAGCACACTTGAGTTGAACTCTGTGTGACCTGAGTCCTGGGTAGAGAGTTTTATAGGAGAAAGATATTAAAATATTCCTGGGGGAATTAAACTCTGCAAAATTTGTCAAAATAACACTATATAATCACACCTGTTTAAATTATTTTGGTGACTTATTTCAAAATACTTGTCAGCAAGTGTGTCTGTAAACACTCTCTCTCTTAGTGTTAATATACCCCCTACCTCATGGAGCTCAGCTGCAGGCCTCCCACTTACCCCCTACCTCCTAGGGGCCAGATGCAGGCCTACACCCCAGCCCAGACACTCTTACATACACCCCAGAGCCCAGCTGCTGCCCCCCCAGCCCAGGCACACTCACCCCCTACCTTCCTGGAGCCCGGGTATCCAGAGGGAGAAACAGCCTGATGCTGGGCTTGCACAGAGTTTCCTGCATGCCACCACCTTCCTTCAGGGCATGCTGGGAACTGCAACTGTTGGGAACCCTTCAGTTCCCTCTCCCTAGCCTTATTTTCTGTTTGCGAGCTGGGCTCTGCTGAGTGCAGTGGCCCCTAGTGGTGACTAACATCTCTGCAGCCCATTTCGGGGGAGGGGAGGAGAGAGGAAATTCTGCACACACAACTTTAATTTCTGTAAAATTCTGCACTGCACAGGGGTGCAGAATTCTCCCAGAAGTAATTAAAAGTACCTTTAATACAATACTCTTGTAATCAGTGCAGTTATCAAATTAGCAATAAGCAGCAAATACTTTGTTCTGCAGAACTAGCTTTTTGTAGTAGTTTAATAGGTAGTAGAAATATGAACATAATACTGGATCATAATACACCATTTAGCAAGTAAGCTCAAATATTGACTCAGAACGGAGACCATCCCTAATGCTACTCAATCAGCTGGATTCTCTGGTTTGCGGAGGCCTCCACATTCTATAAATAGAGCTTGGACGGCATAAACAAATGAGCTTATTAGACTAGAGTGTGTGAACTTTCTTTCCCAGAAGAAGTAGAGAGGTAATGTGCACAGAATAACTGCTCTGGCCAGGAAGAGCAGGCGGTATATTTAAGTGGTTCCAAGTGGTATTTACTAACATTTGGTTTTGATAGATTTTTATCTTAAGTGTATCAAAAGTCAGAGTCTCAGAGCATTGTCACGGCAGCAAGTTGAACTGATGGAGAAGTTCTGTCAGTACATTAGCACTGTTAGAATATTAGCTTAAATGTTGACTAAGGGAATCTAGGACCAGCCTAAATGTGAGGCAGTAGCTCCCCTTCGGGCATTGGACGGATAGAATTAGACTGAGCCAGTGTTAAGGGTGGCTTACTAGCTGTAAAAGCATCAGCCTCTTCTGCCAGATGTACTCCTGCCTCTCTCCACAGTTGGAGTTTAAAAAACTTCACTCTTTAAGCAGCTACACTTCAGCACTTAGGTGGGCTGGTCTCAAATAACCTAGCTAGAAAAGCAGCTGCTTCTAACTTGAGGGTACGTCTACACTTACGGGAATTGTCCGGCGGCAGGCAATCGATGTTCTGGGATCGATTTATCTGTCTGATTAAGACACGATAAATCGATCCTGGAAGTGCTCGCCATCGATGCTGGTATTCCAGCTCAGCGAGAGGAGTACACGGCATCGACGGGGGAGCCTCCCTGCCGCGTCTGGACCCGCGGTAAGTTCGGACTAAGGTACTTCGAATTCAGCTACGTTATTAACGTAGCTGAATTTGCGTACCTTAGTCCGAAGTGGGGACTTAGTGGGGACCAGGCCTGAGTCTCTCCTGCTGCTAGCATGGTGCAGCTTTGATTTACAGTAATACAGCAATCCTCCCTGCATCATCTACTTGGCAGGGCCTACTTTATAAAACACTAACTGTTAATATGCATGAGATGTTAAATATTATCCCTAGGGTACAGATTGTGGAGTGAAATATACCAAGGTTACTTGCCCAGTTCCACAAGGTAAGTCACTGCACAGCTATGCTTAGCACACACAGTTCCTGACTCCTAGCCATATGTTTAGTCCTGTAAATGAAACTCAGCCAACCATACTTTCATGCAGTGGTAATAAGGCTTTCATATTATGCCATCATGAATATGCTGCTTAGCAGGCTGCAGGGATACAGTTATAAAATAAAGGGTTATCCCTCATATCACAGGCAGAACTAAAAGTTATTTTCTTGCTTTACAAACGGTGTACAAAAAAGTTTTGAGCCTCACTCCGCTACACAAATTGCACATCAAACAATGAAAATCCTGCATTGCTGAATCCTGAAAAATACTTAACCCAGGGTTACAATGTCTTTTCTTTTTATCTTGCCCTCTACCTCCATTTCCAAAGGAAATACTCCCATTATAGAACAATTTCCCCCATGCAGGCCCTGCACCAGAATGCTAACCTTCAGCAATTTTTGAAAGGGTGCTTATTGCAGTTTTGAGATTTGGAAGAACTGGTCCAGAAATGGCTTTGACACACCCAGCTGCTGGATGCCTTCAGCTGGCACATAGTGTTTTTGAACCCCTAATGCTTTGCTATAAAAATTGACATTTGGTTTGTATTAGTCTTTATTTCTGTGTAATTGTAACTACTGTACACCTAAGCTTTAAGTCTTTCTAGTTTTGCTGCCTTCTCCCCTCACCTCCCCCCACTGCATTCTGACCCTGCATAGAAGGAACAAAACTGTTTCACACTTACACCTTTGTGTTCTGACTGCTGTGACTCATCTGTTTACATTCAGACACTGCTTGCTGGAACAAGTGAGTTTGAACCCCCTCTGGCTATTCGATGGAACAGCCCCTGCACTCAAGCAAAGCAAACAGTGATGCATTTAAAAACAAAGCAAGATAGATACTGGACAAGAGATTGCAGATCATATATGGGCAAACTGGTCATTAGGGAGCTGAGTCCTATCTAGGCCTCTTTAGTCATACAGGACGACCCTCTGACCTCAAACAATCCTTGAGATCAACTCTATAAGAAAACAATGAATCTCTGCTTACACACAGCCATTCAAAGGACAAACTGTTGTGTTATACTATCCTGGGAAAAACAAGTAAGGATACATAAATCATTCTTCCTGGTGTTTAAATGGGCAGGGGCTAGCTGTAGCATGCAGAACGTCAAGTGGATGTATGAAAGTAGCAGGAAATTTGAGCCATAATATATCTGACAGCCAGTGTTGGCCCCTGCTCATGGGCAGAGAAAGCTGAAGGTGGTCATGCAGTCCATAAGAGAAATGATTACATGGTCCTGTCCATTTCTGGCAAATCCAGTTCTGCAGAAGTGGGGAGTAAACTTGTGTGCGATCTTCAGCCAGGCCTGATTTAGCCAGAACAAGTTCTAGTGGAAATATCCCAAGATATATTCACCAATGCCAATAAAATAGACACCCTGGGCTATGCCAAAGAGAGGTGCTATAACCAGGGCCCGACAGCCTGCTCCCTTCATGAAGGCAGCAGGGCCCTCATGTGTCCAGATCTTCCTGTATATTTAAAAAAAAAAAAATTAGATGGCTAGACAAGCAGCATTTCAGACAGTTGCTACTTACAAACCTGCAATCCTCTTTAATTAAAAACCAGACATACTCAAAGCCAGGGTTTTTAATGGATTACCCAGCAATCCTTCAGAGGGGAAGCTCCTTGGGCCCACAGGAAATGGTCTAAGCATTTTCCTTGTATATTTCCTATGAACAAGTTATAAACCAGGTGATCCTCTCCCAGCAGATCAGCTATTTAAAGTACTTGGCTTACACATCCATCGTGGTTTAATAGTCCCCCTGCAGGCTGTTTCAGTATGAGGCACTGTCAGGTATGTTGTGGGAACTCACCCTTGTACCAGCCAGTCCGTGTAGGAGCTACTGTAGAGAATCGAGCAGGAGCACTAGCTCATGGGAAACTCTAATCCAATCTAACTCTAGACTCTTCCCACCAGGAGACTCTCTAGGGATTTATGCAGGAGTGTTTGAGGGGGGGGGGGGGGGGGGGGCACGCGTTCCAGGTAATCCACTGTCACAGTAAGGAAGGGCTAAATGGAATGGCAATTGGACAGGGTGACACAGAACAGTAATACACCAGACGTGCAGCAAGGGAATATTCTGGCTTACCTGGCGCAGTCAATGATTCCATTGTAGGTGTCCTCTCCCAGGCCTTTCTTGAGCGTTTGAATTCGGGTTTTTAAAACTAAATTGCATGGAATGGAAAAGAAACATTTTTTAAAAAATCCTCTCCAGGCAGAGTTCACAACAAGAGTCATAACGAGTCAGTACAGAACTGGAAAATATCACCACATATCTGAGTTACCGCCCCTCTTGTTAGATCCTGGTTTTTCATGCTAGAGAGATGCTAATGTTAATCACTGAGCCACATGCTACATGAATGATCCCTGGGGATGCATGTGGGTGTGAATCTGAGAGAACCGCAAGAGGAAACAACCAGGAAGTGATGGAAAGAGGAGAGGCCTCAAAGTGCTCACTGGGTTAGTTTTGTTTGGATATGTAACCTCTTCCAGGGGACTCTCAACCAGCTCTCTTGCACTCAGAAGGTGGATGTTATTCATCAAGAAAATGGAGAATCAGCAGGGTTTGATTCCAGGGTCTTAGCTCTCTGACTGGAGCCAGCCTTGGAGAAAACGCAACCATGTGTACAACAATCAGATGATGTTGACAAGGATGTTTTGTTTAAAGAATAGTGATGCGACCCTCAAGAGCAACATCTGCCGTTCTTGTGAGTGGGGTCCCTAACCTCAGGAAGTTGCCAACATTTGCATATGTGGGAAATAGCAGGCCTTCAGGGAGTTCAGCAGCAGTTATCTGAAGAGCAGGATCTATGTCCTCAGAGTTCACCACCAGCAGTGTTTGTGAGTCATGTGTTGTACGAGTGTCCTCAGCAAAGAGGTGAGGGTTGTGAGAGAGCCGGGGTTTTGGAGCCTGAACCTATTCGCTGTCTTCAGTCAGTTGCTGTAGTAATTTTGGTCTGCCACCAGCACCACCAATTCCTGTGTCACCACCACTAAGATACCACAAGGACTCGCACAAAGGAATGCACCTGAGGACCACCAGGGGAGATTGGCCAAATGTGGGACTGTGGTATGAAAGCGGCTGAACAACCTGAGTTTAAAGAAGTTCATTTCATTCCTCTCTGGAGGACTGGCTGTATTGCCCCCCGATACTCACCATCCAGAGGGGTCACTGCTACTGCAGCCACGGATCCCGCCACGCAGCCAGACACAAATGAATGGAAGAAGGGTGCCTTCTCCTCAGAGTGCCTCTGTCCCAGTTTGTTGATGTTGGCAAACAGTGGGAAATAGATAATGGAAAAAGGCACATCCCTGTTGGGAGGGGAAACAGTTAGATAAACACCCAACATAGACCAATACCACAGACTGCATTAGGAGCCTGGCCTCTGACATGAGGTGAGGCAAAAGGCACAGGCTCGCTCTTATCCTACCCCTGTAGGCTCTTGTACAAAGTGGGTCACATCACTATCTGTCAGGGAGGAGATGGGGACCAAGCTCTCATCCTCACTGAAATATGGCATTAGTGACTCTGAGATGAGACACAGCTGCAGTTTGTAGGTCAAGAGTCTCCTGACTGATGTGAAAATTGATCTGTCCAGGGAATGGAACAGGTGAGTGCAGAGTGGAGTGTACATTCCGATTGGTATGGAGAGGAGCAGAATTTGGCAAGAAAGCTTCAGCATCTGCTGCTGAGGTAGGGGAAGGAAGGTTGGTCTGGAAGGTTATGAAAGGAAAATTATTTGTGTTCCATTAGAACTGAAGTGTTGAAATAAATGGAGATTTTCCCCGAGAAAGGTTCAAATCAAAGGATTTCCCCTCAGTTAAATAAACTACAAGCAATAGTTGCTTTTCATTAATTTGGGGAAAACTGGTGAACAGAGGCGTTAAAATGCTATAAAGCAACCAGGCAAAGGTGTTTAGCCCTAAGCTACAGCTTGGACCGAGCGAGCAAAATGTGTTTGAGTCAGAGAGTTCAGAAAAGCGCAGAAGAGATAGATGTAGGCCCCTGTCTTGGGTCAAGCATACTTCTCAACAAGGTTTCGGGGGAGCAGGGGAGCAACAGGAATCCCAAGGTCCCCTCCAGAGCTGGAAAGTTACCAGCATAGCCACCACCAATCTCAGCCAAAAGAGCAAACTGGGAAAACCAAAGTCATCCTTGCAGGTACATGTTCCATGCAGTCCAGGAGTCCCTTTGGTTTGGTTTTGCTTTATGCATAGCAGAAGGGACTCTGCTGAAGGGACATTGTCAGGGAAAAAGTCCTATTTAACACCACCCCCCACCCAAACCCCGTTTCCCAGCCATGGTTACACCACCACCTCACACTGTAAAAAGGAACAACATTCACTCTTCTACGTGACTTGCTCCCCGTGATGAGGCCTGTGTACTCTGTGCGTGTCACTCAGTTTGACCAGTAAGAACACTAATGAAATATCGCTCCAGTCATTTCTGATGGCCCAGCCCCCATCCTATCTGGGTGCACTTTGCATGGGCTAGATCAGTTCAACTAAAAAAATATTCCACTGGCCCTCACGTCACCTAGACAGTGGACTAAATGCCAAGGGACTGCAATGCCTACAGGCCTGAACAAAAGGGGTGTCTCGTATATAAAGCGGGTTGAACGTTTTCTACAGAACAGGCTTCCCTTAGAAAATGCTGGTTCCATGGAATCCAAATGTTCAGTGAAAAGTGTTGATTCTGTCAAACTTTCAATGGAAACCAGCCAGGCAGGATAGCCAGCTCCAGTCTGCCTGGTTTTCTGTCAGCTACCCTGTGCCAACTAAGTGCACTACCAAGGAGTCAAGGTGCCCAGGGCCTGGCGGGATGCTGGGGCTCTCCAGCTCTTGGGCTGCCTGCCTGCTTGGCTCCCAGAGATCCCTGGTTTAGTCAGCTGGTAGCCCACCTAGTGGGTATGTGGGCTGCCCGGCTCGCAAGTCCTGCAAGCAGCTGTCTCCCCAGGCTTCCCTCCTGGTGGCTGTCTCCCTGGACTGCCCCCAGTTGGCAGGTGGGCAGGCTGTCCAGCTCTCTGGGGAGCCAAGCAGGCAGCCAGAGGAGCTGGGGATTCCAGGAAGCATATTTTGTTTTGGGAACACAGAAATGTTCTCCCTGCAGGAACGTTTTGATGCTTCCGAAATATTTTGGAATTTTCTTCCCACAAGAAATTTCAAGGTTTTGACTTTTTGTCTCGATTCAGGATGAAAAATGTTTGACAACTTGCAATTTTTTGCAGGCAGGAAGTTCCATTTTCCAGCCAGCTCTGGTCCTATATTGTGACCAGGGCCGGCTCTAGGCACCAGCAAAACAAGCTGGTGCTTGGGGCGGCACATTTTTAGGTGCAGCATGGCTGGCGCCAGAATGCCGCCCCTAAAAATGTGCCCCGGCTGCCCTAGCTCACCTCCGCTGCTGCTGCCATGGTGCACGAAACAGCTGATTCGCACGCCGCTACTCGCTCTCCCTCCCAGGCTCTCAAACCTGGGAGGGGGGGGAGCAGCGGCGCGCGAATCAGC